>NC_047110.1:101463690-101578690 GCF_902500255.1 Thalassophryne amazonica
GCACACACAATCACAGACAGCAAAACTAAAATAATCCCAGTTTCCACATATTGGAGAATAAGTCTTCTCTGTCACTGGATGTCCGTTTTATGCATGAGAAAATGTGCCTGTTGCCATATGTAGGGTGTCAAAAAAATTGTACCCCAAAGTATTCTGACAGCACAGAAAAACCAGTCAATATTATCAGACATTTTCTGCATGACCGTGTGGCTGAAGCATGTCATTTTTCTCCTCAATGCACAGTTTGTAGTTTAGTCTTTCCTTTTTTATGTTCTAACCCTTTATCTTTTACACCTCATGATCAATGTAACCTCCTTGAATGAAGTTTCCTAAGAAACAAATCATCCGTCTCCAGTTTTCCACAAAACCACAGAGTAAATTAAAGTCTCCTTGGGATTTGCTGGGAAGTTAGTTCGCTCTGAGACTGAATATTGTAGGGAAATAGATGCAAGTCAGCCCTTAGGATGCGTTGCACAGAACTTGACAATTTTTGTTCTCTGATTTAGGGTCAACTACAGCATTTTTCCTGGACTTTTAATGTCAATCAAATCCTCTGGTAGTTAACTTTTTCAGTTACAGTGAAGGACTTTAAAATTAAATTGCCACTAAACATTATGTAAACAGGAAGTGAGGGTGGTACGTTTAAGCCTGGAATCTTATCCTTTTGCTGGATTGTAATTAGCATTGCGTAGCATTGAGTTTTACAAATCACTACACGATTTACAAGGCGCTGCTGGGCCACTGCAGTTTTAAAGAAATAAACTACTGTGGTAATTTAAATGACAGCTCAGCAAACTATACTTTAAAAGAAACAAAACAAAAACACAATGTAGCATCTGTGCAATGCAGAAAACACTGTATTCAACCCAGTAATCTGTACAAAACTTAAACCACTTTTACAGATTAAAGAGTGTGAAGCCAGAATATACATTTGCTTTTTTTTTCTTCCTGTAATTTAAACCAAAGTACTCAGAGTGAAATCACAGTGATGAAGGCACGACGTGTTTAAGTTTCCACGATGACTGAAAATTAACAGCGGCCACAAAACAACCAGGATGAGAATGAGAGATTATACAACTTTCAATTTCCAGCGAAAACCTGATTACAGTCTAAACAAACTCCCACACTCACATCTCTAAGTTGCCCAGTACATCTCCAGTATAATCTAATACAACCTATGAGAGTCGGTGTGATGAGAAGCTCACACACATGCCTGGAAAGATCAGCTAACGAGATGAATAAAGGCACAGGCAGCGATTTCACGGTGTATTTCCATGCATGATTAAAAGGATTTAGAAAACATTGACCGATACAATGTGAGTAACATCAAAAGTCACTGTGAAGGTGCCAAATCCTTACTTACAAGGTCTGTGAGAAAAGTATCGGACCGTTTTACTTTTTTCAAAAACCATATGGATTTGAATCATGTGCGTTTGCATCAGCCAAGCTTGAACCTTCGTGCACATGCGTGAGTTTTTTCACGCCTGTCGGTTGCGTCATTCGCCTGTGGGCAGGCTTTGTGTGAGCACTGGTCCACCCCTCTCGTCGTTTTTTCATTGTCAGAAGAATGTCTGAAGGACTGCCGTTTTGTTGCATTAAAATTTTTTCAGAAACTCTGCCAGACAACCAGCTGGAAACCATTTTGAAGATTTGGTTGGCTTTCGGTGAAAATTTTATGGGCTTCAGAGAGATTAAGGATTGTTACTGCCGCTTTAAGGACAGCCCACAGCGCCGGAGGGCGCGCCGCGCTCCGAGCCACCATCGACACCGCTCATGGCGCTCGACAAACAACACCTCCGTGTTGGAAGCCTTACAGGACAAGTTGGAACATGCCCAGCTGTTAAAAAATTTCTCTGATACTCACTCGACTGAAAAGCGATCGAAAGCCGCCTGAATCTTACGAATGGTTTCCAACACGGAGGTGTTTTTCTGTGCCGCCGCACAATGAGTGGCTGCGTCCTGACGCGCGAATCTGTCCGCACGTCTTTCATTACATAATCTCCTTTAACAGTGGAATGTGCCGATAAAGTGCTGATCCCGACCTCTTATGAAACTTCTCTGCTAGTTACACGACGTCCTGCATCAACAGAGCCTTAAATTTGGAAGTGATCAGCTCCTTTCAGCCTGTCGATGGCGGCTCGGAGCGCGGCGCATCCTCCGGCGCTGTGGGCCGTCCTTAAAGCAGCAGTAACAATCCTTAATCTCTCTGAAGCCCATAAAACTTTCATCGAAAGCCAACCGAATCTTCGAAATGGTTTCCAGCTGGTTGTCTGGCAGAGTTTCTGAAAAAATTTTAATGCAACAAAACGGCAGTCCTTCAGACATTGTTCTGACAATGAAAAAACGACGAGAGGGGTGGACCAGTGCTCACACAAAGCCTGCCCACAGGTGAATGATGCAACCGACAGGCGTGAAAAAACGTATGCATGCACACGAAGGTTCAAGCTTGGCTGATGCAAACGCACATGATTCAAATCCATATGGTTTTTGAAAAAAATTAAAAGGTCCGATACTTTTCTCACAGACCTTGTACTCTCCTTTTTTTCATGTTGCATGTAATGTCCTGTGATGTTTAACATTTTTTTGTCTCCTGTGTCTGACTGATGGAGCCCCTTCATCCAGCCAATCATTTCCTTGTTCCGATTCAGTTTAAAACATAATATTATTGGTGTAGCTCATAAAACTGTGAATACAGAACCTCAGTCAGTTGTCATAGTGATGCTTTTTAACTTCAATTAAAGTGTTGCGTTAACGTCAACTGTAAAACAAGTCAGGTCTGGGAGCATGGACTGCTACAACAGTTCCTTGCACCCATGACACCACGGAACATGTGTGTAGGCCCCCCACCTATTTCTGAGTGACCAATATTTTCACACAGCCATGTCACCATAAGAATGTAAAAAGGCAAATTCAAACTGTGCTATAGTAATCACTGTGGAGACTAGTTTCCAAATGTTTATTGGGGAGACAACAATTAGAGAAAAAGGCAACCAGGAACAGTAAGTAAAGTGTGTAAGTCATGATTTTATTGGTTTGGAAAAGATGTGGAAGCTTGAGCGAACAGGGCAAGAAGGCTACAGTCCTGGAGTACGAACCTGACTTAGATCTGCAAATGGAATCCCGGAAAATTTATAGACTGGTCAGTGTTCATTGTACTTGGACACAATTTTTGGCTCTGTGACCTTCAAAACTAAGTGAAGGCCATTTATCATCAAACTAGACCTAGATCTAGACTTTCCTCCTAGTTTGGTAAAGATGTATTACTTCTTTGAAAAAGTTATTTGGAGTATAGTGCCGTGGATATTTTTGGCCCATGACCTTCACAATTTGGTCAAGGTTAGTCATAAGTAAAGTTGACCTTGACCTTGAAGAGATGCATGTTTGCTGCAAATTTTATGAACGTATCTGAAATCATTGGGAAGTTACTGAGAGTACAGCGTTCATCACACAGAAAATAGTGTTGGCTCTGTGATCTGCAATATTTCAAAGTCACTTATCAAACCTGACCTAGACCTTCAAGGGATGCATCCCTGCTGCAAATTTGGTAAACTTGTCTCAAATCTATGGAAAATTAAAGGCAGTACAGTTTTGGCCGGACAGTCAGTATTTATGCATCCTTCCGTCGGGCAACAGAGGACAAAAAACATCTATATCTCACTGCCAGGTGAAACACAGGCACCCCCTTGGCCTTCTGCAGTCACTGAGGTCCTCAGCACTCAGCATTAACCAAATGTGCCACATAACTAAAATGTCCATTGAAGACAGCATTGCTAAAATATGAATTTGGTCATTTTTAGTACATTGTGTAATCTTAACATTTAATAAAATATCCACTGTTACCAAACAAAAGAAATACAAACTTGGATCATAATGAAACTATCCAAACACAAAATGTTCCTCGGTACCTGAGCAGAATCTTTGTCAACACTGACGGCATCTAAACATTTCTTTCTTTTTTGCACCAGTCTGCTGGTAGTTTCTGCCACTCTTCCACTGCTGTTTGTCCTAGTTCTTTTATTTTTTCAGGGGTCATTTCTCCAATGGTAGAGCTGAGCTCTCTCCAAAGGCTTTCAATGGGATTTAGGTCAGGACTGACTGCTGGCCTGTTTCAAAGAGTCCATCCTTTACTTATTGAACCATTCTTTAGTACCACTGGATGTGGCCTTTGGGTCCAACCTACTGTTCAGACACTGACATTTGGCTCAAAATGCCTTGGTAATGTCCTGAGTTCATCATTCCTTAGATAATTCAATACCTACGCAGCCCCACAGCATGACAACACCTCAGCTATGTTTTCCTGCAGGTATGGTTGACTTCATCAGCACCATTTTGTCCCTGACAAACAAACTGATGCTTTGCTTTCCCAAAGAACTCTACTTTGGTATCACCTGTCCATAGAATATTATCAAAGAAAAACTGTGGCTCATCTGTAAAGGCTTGTAGAAAATGTCAGTCTTGCCTTTTGATGCACTTCTTTAAATACTGATGTCCTTCTTAGTGTTTGGAGCCATGGAGCAGCAGGTTTACTGGGCACCATTTGAAACAGATAGAAACTGCCTGGAGTTCTTTAGATTTCTTACATGGTGTTTCTGCACCAACCTTCACAGACGTCTCTCACCGAGTATCTTCTTAGCACCACATCCTATAGGCACTAAGAAGAAAATAGAAGAAATGAAAATAGAATTTCTGGTGCTCAAATAGCCTTTTTGTCTTTGCCAGTGTGAAGAAGAAACAACCAGGTCCTTTTAATGCAGTAAGACTACCAGTCTTTGGTTAATTCTGGTGGAAATAAGCTGACTAGTTGAATTTATCACTGTGGTCAAGTAAAACAAGAAACGTAATAAAATAATAGTGCAAATGAAGTAGTTTATGTCAAACAACAAATAAAGAAGCCTTCCCGAGGGCAATAACATGCTAAGCTAAGAGGATGAAAATCATTGACACTTTGGGTTTCTTCTACTAATTTGTCTGGTAGCTATCTGTTAATAGGATGTAGCACTGCCCCCAATGGAGACATACAAGTAAAAGCCAACATCCACTCAACCATCTACGTGCACTGAGAGGACATGCAGCTGCACAGAAGTAAATGCTAGTCTTAAGTGTGTACTTAAATTTGTAAAGCCGAGTTTACATCATTGTATCTGATAAATGAAATTAGATAAATTCATGATATAAAAGCATCTTGATTACATTAAAATGATCTCCATGCACAGCTGTTAGCTCAGTGGGATAGGAAATGGGCTACCAATATGAAGAATTGGGTTTGAATCCCAGTCACACTACATGTCTGTGTCCTTGAACAAGACACTGTGTTCATGAGCTGAAGTCGCACATCAGCTCGATATAAGTTGCACCAGAGTATAAGTTGCTGTTTTCTTCTGTATGTGGAACTCACATTTTAACACAAACCTTCACTGGGGACAATAACAATGGACAGCAACTCAGTAGCACACGTGCACACCAGAGTGTCTGCTGTTACTTAACATAAGGACTTACGTTCTGTAAATAAGGAAAATGGACACATAAATGTGCACCCGACACCATAATGATTTTATTTGATGTCAATGAACATGGTTTGCTGACCCACAGCACTGGAAAGATGTCAAGAAAAACACGAGTACATTTGATTGATTTATTCCTTTATTTATAGCGCTTTAATTTGGGATCTTTGTGGATTGTTGTCATGTAGTTTTATTACTAGTGTTTATTATTTTAGTCAGGGTAGATACAGATGGTGTCATGATAAGGTCCTCACAGGACTCAGAGACTGAAGACATGCCAGACCCCACAGGAAACCAGTTCCATCTATTCAGTTCATCAGGGAGGGGGAGAAGCTACCCCACTCCAAGGAGACCAAGATCAACCTCCTGCAGGCAGCTAAATTGCAGGAGATGAGGGTGTACCTGGGAAGAAAGCTCCACTTCTCCCAGGTTGTCCAAAGTTACCCGAGTCCTGATACAGTCATCAGAATCTTTAATTGTCATTGCACAAAAGTACAATGAAACTGAGGTACAGACTCTCATTTCCGTGCAGTTTGAGAGACACTAGAGATAAGAACAAATAAAAACACACACAATATAAGTTAAAAGTAAAAAGTTTAAAAGCTGTCTAATTAACACTAAAGAATATACAGTATATATAAAAAAGAATACAAAAAGTGTTCTTCAGTCTGTTAGTTTTTAAGCGTCTCCCTGAGGGTAACAGTTCATACACATGATGACCAGGGTGGGATGAGTCTCTGAGGATGCTGTGGGCTCTTCAGTAGATGGCCTCAAGAGAGGGAAAAGGCCAACCAGGGAGTCTTTGGGCGATGCTGATGACCCTCTGGAGTGCTCTCCTCTTGGTCTGAGACTCTCTCCACATATTCTCCATTCATGCAGATTGGCTGAATTCCCTGTTTATTTCTCCTGAAATCTACTATTTTGTTTTTTGGGTCTGACAGGTGTTCAGGATCAGGTTGTTCTCTGCACACCATACTGACAGCCGCCAGACCTCCTCCTGGTATGCAGTCTCCACCCCTCCCAAGATGAGCCCCATCATGGTGGTGTCCTCAGCAAACTTACTGATGACATTACTCGGGTGGGTGGGGGTGCAGCCATGGATGTAGAGGGTGAAGAGGAGGGGAGGCAGCGGAGAGAGAGCCTCATACTGGCTCTGAAACAGGAGGAAGGAGTTGAGCTGGAAGCCAGGAGAAGATGGGCAGTTACTGGCCGTCAGTGCCGACCCAAAAACTAAAGGATCTTCTGGTACAGGGTTGAAAAGTTGGATGAAGGTTGGATGCCACCTGATGACATCTTCTTCTGACAGAAAGCTGGAGTCACAAGAAGGTGACTGAAGGCAGTGGCACTGAGAAGCATCTCGATATATTTAATACTCAGTAGCATTATTGTGGTTTGTTTTGTTTGGTGTGTTGAGTTCTGGGAAAGCCCTATATCAATAATTAATATTATCATATCAGTAGAGAACATGATTTTGTATACAAGTTAGGGGTGTTGGAAAAAAAAAAAATCGATTCACGTCAGAATCGTGATTCTTATTTATTATGATTCTGAATCAATCCAAAATGTCCAAGAAACAATTTTATAAAAAGCATTTTTTAAAACATTTTTTTGCTTACACGCTGTGTACTGTTTGTCAGGCAACGGCTTCCGTACTACAGCGTCCCCGCGTGGGGGGGGGGGGGGGGGGGGGGGGTCCGGCGTGCTTCAAACACTCGTGAGCTGCAGAGTTCAGTGGCTGCAGCTTAGCATGGCGGACGAAAAGCTATTTCAGCCAGCACCGTCTTTGTTTGGGTGCATTTTGGATTTTATTATTTGCTGCGTAAGAAGGAGCTTGACATGACTTATGCAGTGTGCAAAATCTGCAAAATGAAAGTCAAGTACTTCGGAAACATTTCAAATCCGCAAGCCCACATGCTACGCCATCATCCGGAGCTAAAGGAGGGGGAGCAGCGGTCTCTGCCGACTACTGACCAGCGTTTCACTAAACTGCCAGCCAACTCCGAACGAGCAAAGCAGATAAGTAAATTTACATCTCAAATCACTTGATTAACCTTGTAAAGCTGCATTTTCTTGAACATAAACATTTTTTAAGTTCTCAGAGCTTATGAATCGAAAATCAATTCTGAATCGAATCGTCACCCCAAGAATCGGAATCAAATTGAATCGTGAGCTGTTGTACGATTCACATCCCTAATACAAGTCGCACTGGACTATGAGGCCCAGGATCTCCCAAAGTAGAAAAAAAAATACAGGTCTACCCAACTGTAAATGGGGCTTGGCCTTGGCTAAGGACGTAACCTCTGATGGACAAATGTCCCACCTGGTGGGGGGCAAAGACACTCACCACTTCACTGTACGGAATCCTGGGATAAGCACCGGCATCACTGGCTTTCACAGCCTATTATAGGATGCTGGTGACGACTCCTATGCAGATGCCACTGCTGGTCTGAAGTCAAATGTATTTCAATTGTAATCATGACTTTAGCCCAAACTATAATGATGGGCACCGCTGCTCTTTGTCTTCCATTACTTTATTCCTCGTTTCCCCTCAGGCGCCGTGCTCCTTCCCGTCTATCATCCTCCATCTGTACAACCTCTGAGCCCTCGTCTAGTCACATCGTCTTTGTTCCTGTCACTGCCCATCACCAGTCCCTCTCTGTCATTAGTCATCTCTCCATCATAATCTCTCTGTCACACTGTCAGTCTCCATCTGACCTCCATCTCCACTCATCCCTGTGCAGCATTCTTTTATCCGTACGTCCTTCATATCTCCTTCCAACTGTGTTTGTGACCACGTCGGCTTGGTTCTTCTTTTGTCGTCCCCCGGCATCGTGTTTCGCAGCTTCTCTCCCTCCTCTGTATTTGTCATCTCCCCGTCTTTCATCCCTATAATTTTGATACTCGTCTTCTCACACCAGCCGTGCTCATTTCATTCTCCATTATTACACCGTCCTTCTGTCTCCTATCATACCCCTCTCTCTCTATTTTTGTTCCACTCCCTCTCGGTGTCCTTGTCAACTGTTTTGTCTCCTTCTCTTTTACAAACATTGATATTTCCTTTCATAACTCTGCCTCCTCTCCCGTTTTCACAGATACCTCAAGTCTCTATCCTGCTCCCGTCCTTCCTTTGAGCACTTTATTTTCTCTGAAGGTTCAGTTGGGGTTTGAAAACTGGAACTTATAAAATAATATCAAGAAAACAATCAGAAATAACACCAAATATTTTTGAATTTCAAAATCAATGCACAACAGCAGACCTCTGATCAGGACACCAGCGCTGAAGCCGTTTTTGTTTTGTTGTTGTTATGCTGCACACACAAAGCCAAAACACCTGTTAAGTACTTTTCCTACAAACATAACTGGCTATAAAGTCATTTTTGCATAAGGACATGAGTTAACATCAACCGGAATCTTAACCATCATAACAAAAACACTGCAATTAATGTAAAAGAAAAATACAAAGCTGAAGTTAGTGCAGACTTTTTTAGTCACTAGAAAAAAAAAATGTAATCTGCAAACAGAAACCAATTATGTTACACATGGACATGAGAAATGTGGTTCAGTTTTCATGTTTTTGTCAGAACTCGACAGCATGTTGAACCCTCAGACACTTTTCAGGGAGTGTTAAGGCCTTGATGAGTTCTGAAGAGGAGTAGAGGAAACTTGTGGCATTACAGTACAATAATATAACCGTAACAAACCGTATCGAAAAGACAACTGGCTCTTCACCGTCTCGATTATTATCTCACTTATGCAGATCAACATAATGTTCTGGATCAAACAGAATACAAAGGATTTTCACGGGTTCATCCCCCAAACAATGTAAAACATAAGATTCATAAAACAAACCACACACACACACACACACACACACACACACACACACACACACACACACACACACACACACACACACACACACACACACACACACCTTGCCCACCCACCTTTTTTTGGTGAAAGTTGGTTAGAAGCCCAGCCTGAAATAAATTTATTTTGTGACCTCAACCAGTTGAGTGTACCTGGAAGACCTCCCTATAGTGGTGCGGATTAGATCAAATTTCCACTAGACTGACTATATTGTACACATACAGCCAAAGGTATTCCAAATAAAATTGGACACTGAGCCATCATGATTTTTTGATGTCACCCATGGCAGCCATTTTGTTGTGTGAGCCGCCCGAAGAGGAGGTACTGCTGGCCCAACGCCAGAGGGGCCAGGCACCAGAGGGTGCAGTCGCCGCCAGGAGCACCAGGAACTCTGACAGCTGTCACTACTCATCATGCCACCCATAAAAGCCTGGAGAAGACACCACACCTCTGCCGAGAAATCGTCTGAACCGTTCAGGTAGACACTAAGCCGTAATACTGAATCAGCTAAGTTGTGACGTCTTTCACATCTGTACTGGTAGCTAATTTACCTTCTGAGTTTGCAGCTTCTCCACTGACTGCCGAGTCGAAAGGAGTGGTAAGAGGTGGCATTCTCCACTCTTACACTTGTGTAGTGGAGTCTGCACGGATAACCAGAGGAAGTAGTGAGATTGGGAGGTGGTGTTTTCTCCCTCCATCAGGAATACTCAGCTGACTGTTTTACTGGGTGTGTGCACACACACTCACTCTTGACTGTTTCTGTTTCCTGCCAGCAGTACCCTGATCTGACAGCTGGAGACGGTGGCCACCTGGGGACTCAGGACTTGGCGGCTCTGGAGTGTTCCGGATCCGTTGGCGGTGGAAATCGTATGGGTCCCGACTCTTCTCTGGACGGGCGTCTCCTATCCTCGAGCCTGCCCACACGACACCAACTTTATAATTGACCTTAGTATTGAATTGTATCTATATCCGTTGTGCACATTTCACAACATTAAAATTGTTACTTCGTATTTCCATTGACCATTCATTTACGCCCCCTGTTGTGGGTCCGTGTCATTACACTTTTCACAACACATTTTTCAAAATGGAAACTTAAATTGAAAATGCTCCAATCATATTGAAAAATATACTACATTATTTACATTATTTATCTGATCATAAAGATTCCAAAAAGGTATAGTGTGGACTAGCGATCTTTCTGCTGTCTGGTTCCGTCTGTATGGGCTGAGTGCAGCAGCAGGACGTGCTCTAAAGTTGAGGAACTTTTGAAACTTGCTCCAAAAAACACACTCGTGCCACGCGTGTCAGGCTGCGGTTCACCTGTGTTACAGAGTCATTAAATACAGTTCTGCGTGTGCGCCCATTGAAAAAGTGATGGAGAAAAAAAAACAACGAAACAAAGGTGTCTCTTCGACCAAAAAAAAAAAAAAAAAAGACACAAGGAGGTGGCAGCTTTCATTATATACACCCGCACGTTACACCTGTGTGGATCACACAACTTCCCAAAAATAATAACAATAAAAAACCCACAAGACTCACAAACACAAAACCAGCCCATCCATAACAATTTAAGAACATATACTGTATATATATATATATGTATATAATGTATGTATTAACATATTTATACATTTTAACAACCTGAAAGCCACCAGACCAGTAGGAGGTCCAGAAGGAGGGGTCTGGTTAGGTTTAAAACTCCAGCTTTTGTTGGCTTCTGTTTTATTCTTCTCTACAAGAGTCAGACAGAAGTCAGACTTCCAGAGCAAGAATTTTAGCTGAGGAAGCTTCTGCGATTTGAAGCGAAACGTCCTCGCGTCAACCAACCCAGTCCAGTCGAAGATTCAAGCTTCTCTACTACAACTTCAGTCACTGCTTATTGCCTAAATGTGGAGCTGCAGAGAGAATACCAAAAGAAAAAAAGTACAGAAAGGGAGGTTTGTTTTTAATGTGATGTGTTTGAACCATCAATGTCTATTGGAACACAGGATGAGTTCATGTGATCCCATCTTCCACCTGTACTGGATGCAATTCTGAGCCAAACCACATCTGATCCTTGAGACTAAATGCTTGCAAAGTAAAAATTTTCAAACGGATTGTCATCCATTTAGATGCGATGCATTTTTTTATGACGGCGCTGATCTGTCAGCGTGTGATGGATCACCGAGTGCACACAGTCAGCGGCTGCATTAAGAGTTTTCTGCCTACCGGTGTGGCCCAGCCTGCCGCGTGACATCATCGCGATTCCTTCTGTTGACAATATCATGAAGTTAATAATTTACAGTGTAAGATTTGAGTACAAGATATAACAGATCTGGCACCATTTGGTACTAAACAGGTGAGTTATTTGTGATTTATTCATTTTTATCTGTGGTGAAATCAAACATTTTATTGAAAAATATGGAAGTGGCAGAATTTCACATGCAGGGTGTTCTGATGTGCAAGTTTGGTAGTATGTTTAGCAGGGCCAAGCACCACTATTCTTCATTGTGTGTAGAAAAGGTGCCAAATCTAATATAAAACGGGCTGATTTAAGAAAGTTTAAAAAGCTGTTCAGCTTGGGACTCCGACGAGGGTGGTCGCATCTCCTCCACTCTCCCTTATCTTTGTTCTCTGCTTTTAACCTTCAAGTCCCTACTTCACCAGAATGTGAATTCCTCAAATTATATTGGATTCTGGATCTACTGAACTACTATTGGACTAACCATGGAATTGATCAGCTGGTCTCTGAATGCTATTGACACCATTTTTTCTACAAGAAGGTCAGG
The DNA here is from genome assembly GCF_902500255.1 of Thalassophryne amazonica. Lineage (NCBI taxonomy): Eukaryota > Metazoa > Chordata > Actinopteri > Batrachoidiformes > Batrachoididae > Thalassophryne > Thalassophryne amazonica. The sequence goes on from NC_047110.1 coordinate 101,475,830, forward strand.
ACCGGGGGATCCTACCTGCCCAGATGGAACGTATCCTGCAGGCTATGTTCTCGACTCCTGGGGTTCCTGGCGTGTGGCATGCTTGGCACCTTTCTCCATTGAAGACATCGAGGATTTATTCATTTTTGGTCTTATGGTAGCAGGGCTGGTACTTTTTGGCTTATGTGCTACCCTGATCTACCGGAAAATTGGCAAGATGGTGGCATCAAGAACCACGGCCCCTCGCTTGTCCGTCATGATTAACGAGGTTGGCAAGGCAGTGCATTCTCAGACTGCGATGATTCTTCAACTCAGATGCAAATTGGATGACATCTTGGAGCAGATGCATGCCTTGCAGTTGAAGTTGAAGATTTCAGAGGCTGGTGAATATTCTTAATTCATAATTGGGATTTGGTTGTGCAAGTGGAACTGTTAAAAAGTATTTTTCACTGCTCAAACCATAACATTACAGGCTTATCAAGCCTGAAGGTCAAATTGCCTGACTGTTTTCCTCCAGAGGAATTTTTTTCGGCCTGGGGAACATTGGCTGTTTCTTACCTCAACTCACAAAGACAAACTGCTTTTCACAGGACTGAAGCATGCTCCATTCCCACCCCTCACCCGCCTCCCACCCCCCAGCAACACTCCCCTTTCCGGCGCCTGTTTAACGTCACTCCTTTCCCCTTCAGCGGGGGCGGTGCAGTTTTAGCGGCAGCCCACGTTCTTCCCCCCAAGCTGACGGCGGCACATCTCAGGGTTGCTGCGTGACCTTCACCCACTTGCCTCAATTTGGATAACGGACTTCTTCAAACTTAGTGCACATAAACAATGTCAAACATGTACGTGCTGTCTTTAATTCTGATGTGTTTCATTATTACAGTAAACATGTTGTGGGCTGGGGTGTTTGGCTGGCTTGGTTTTTGTTTTCTGTTTCTCCCACCAGGTGGTATGCATTTAGGACTGAGTGGCTGAGCATTAGGACCTCACCCTGAACACCTGAGGCTTGTTTTCACATGCAGGTCATCAGGACTCATAGCTGTGGTGTATTTTGTCTTGATCAGAGATTGCTGCATTTAAACCTTGAATGCACAGTGTGTGATTGCCAGAGACTCGACGTGTGAGATCGATGTCAGGAGAACAATCTCACCATCACGGACGCAGAGACCGCTCCAGGTTTGACGCCACAGTCTGTGAAGGAGGATTGGGTGAGGTCTCACGCTCTTCAGCACACTTCCTGAGGTAATTTGGTTTTGGTGACTTTTATGAAGTAATGACAGTGGATTTGGTGTCCCTCACACCTTGTTGTATCGAGCTGTCACGTTATGCTAATTGTCTAATCAGCTTCTGCTGCAGTGGAGATTTGAACTTAGTTGTTCCGTGCCTGTAGGGCCTGTAGGGTGAGAAGCTGATGTATAGACCGCGGACTTTTTAGTTGTTTAGCACGTCACTCACTGTTATGTTTATTAAATTCTGTTACCTTTTGAACCGTGCTCTGCTTATTTTATGCTGGGTCCTTTCAAACGCTGGGTCGGTGCTCCGACCGCGTCCGAAACATAACAAAACAAGTAGTAATTGTGGACTAATTGCTGTCTGAGGTAACTGGAGTGTAAACATAATTTGTCCACTGTGAGATCAATAAAGTATATCTCATCTCAAAAAAATGAAACAAAGCTGATTGATGCAATGAAATAAAAAAAATAACAGAATAACATCTATGGAAAGATTTACATGATTTATTTTGTAGGGATATCATTCAGCAAACAATAGATGACTCAATAACTATGCATTTTATTAAATGTGTTCAGATAAAAGACAAAAAAGGAAAGTCATTCAGAACACTGTTAGCTGGATGCTTAGCCTTAGCATGCTATAGGTCCTAGAGCTATGCTAGCTAAAGCTACAGATAGCTGTTCAGAAAGAGAAACTTTGTACAGTTGTTGTCAAACAGAACAATAATTCAGATACTCAGGTCTGCAACACCAGTAACAAACACGGGAGAAACTAGTAATTACAACCCTAGACATGTAGACATGTTTAAATACAGTCAGTAAATTCATACATGAATGAATGAGTCCATCCCCACCAGTCTATTAACACGTTAGCTCAAAAACACATCGCCATCATCTCGTACTCAGGGGTACATGCCCTATAATGTTTGAGGAACACTGTTGTAATTAGAAGTAATAACATAAAGCCATGAGATTTAAATTACAATGGTATATGTCATTTATATGACCTTGCTTAAAATATTTATGAAGTACTTTTCTTAGCCTCATGTGTCAATCAAAAAGGTTTTAAAGTGGGCCATGGCATTCTAAAATTTGGGATTGGCCGATTTAGAAAATACATGAAGTCAGAATTTGTTTCCAAAATTCCGCAAATAAACAAAAATAACACTGATTTCACAAAAGGACATCTTTCCGTTCTTTTTACTGTAATCACGGACTTGGTGTCAGTGTAATGAATGCTCTGCATCTGTGGCTGGACATTGAATAGCTAATCATCATCATCATCATCATCCTCTGCATATGTTCCTTTCTCTCCTTCGTCACCTGTGTCTCCACATTCAATAGCCAATCACACAACAATTGTTGCTGCATTCCAAAACAAAGTTCAAAACAAAGACAAACAACAACATAAAACATAAAAAACACGCGGCCTTCAGTCACTAGCTACTAAACAGCAAAAGGCATACCAAATACATCAGCGAGTCGAGCAAAGTGAATGTATTTAACAAACAACTGGGATGTGCTGCACTCATCTCCACATCTGTACTGTGTGTAACAGAATCTCCAAACACGGCTAAAATCCTGACATTGAGCATTTATCAGGAACACTGCATTAGGAAAGTCATGCTTGTTAATGAAAAGATAATGAAACCGTTTCCTCTGTCTCATCAGACCACACTAATCTCAACTGATAAGCACTGAGACGACTCATTTGATTCCAAATGACCTGCAATCAGAGCTGCTCTGCTCACACTCCACACCGTACAACACCAGAGAAGTGCTCAGGACCGCGGTCTGACTGCAGCTTCAGAGGCTTCCTCGCATGCATCCACACGCTTAATTTAAAATTCACAGAAAACCTTTAAAAATGAGTCATTCATGGTCACAAACAGAAAACTTTTGGATTAAAAAGTCTGCAAATAAAGTGACTCAGCAGCTGAAAATGTAAGAAAAAACTATCCTATTCTCTGGAAAAGCCTAGACCTTTACCCTCTAACATGCAGTGAGTGAACGAGCCCACTTCCTCCAGTTTGCCAAGATGAAAAAACAATAAACGTTGTCACCTTGTACCTCAGCAAATTAAAGGGCATATAATGAGGGCAAAGGCTTTCAAAAAATGGAGGAAGGTAGGTGGGGCCAACATGGATAGATGCACCTGAGCACAAGGAACACCAGCAAAAAGAAACGGAATCAAGATGTAGAGTTCAGGAGTTATTGCAAAAAGTCTACTGTGGTGGTTGCAGTGCCCCCATCAGGTCAGTTCAGGTATCCGTTTTTGAAGAAGGCCATAATGATCATGTCCCCCAGGTCTGAAATCAAAAGAGTAATTCCCTCATCAGCTAAACCTCATTTAGTGAATTAGGCCACGCCCACTCACTTTTAGAAGCCATTAGCATCAAAACAGAAAGAAAGATTTTTAAAAAATCCATCTGCTAACTTTTGTGCAGCTTGGTCCAAACATGGTTTGTGCTAAATGTTATTAAAATTGACCAAAAATTGTAGGAGGCACGAACCCCCCCCACCGATTAGCAAACAATTAAAATGGCGGAAAAACTATCAAGGTATGAATGGGCATAGCCTCTTCCAATAGATGCAGAAGGACCCAAGGATTCCAGCAAAAACAAGACAAAACAATAACAACAAAAAAACAACAAAACGTTTGTATGACTCATGGTTCAGAATGTGTTAGCCAAAATGCAAAAGTGGCTATTATAGCGCCACAATGAGGATGATGATGGACATTTTTTGAATCTGAGGAGCAGTGGTGATTTTGGACCAACCTGCTAAGTTTGGGTTTGTAACCCTTGTGGTTTCTGACCTCCAAATACTTTTAGGGGACAAAAAGAATACTACTACTACTGCTAAAGAAAACAATTTTTCTTCATTCACTGGATCATGGTTTTCCAGTCAACCACGACATGATAAAAGAAGATGTACAAGATAAAAAAGAAACAGGCTGCAGGAAAAGTAACAAACAGGCTTTGGTCGGCGACACCGGTCCTAACAGATGGCGAATGAACGGCTTGTGGCAGAGCTGGGAGTGGTGGAAAACGTGGAGGTCAGGAGGTACTCGAGGACCAGGTTTAAGAACCGCAAAAAGAGCCAAGGGGCACAATGGGCTGTGTGTGATTTATTATTTATTACACTGTAGGGAAAGCTGTTTCACACAAAGTGGCCAAAGGCTAGGTGGAGCCACGGAGTGACAGTTTGTGAACCACATTTCAATCCGGTCACGTTGTCGGAGGTGTTGAGGTGGAACATCTCCTCCTTCAAACATGAAGCTGTGTTCAGCTGAGGAGTGATGCTTCTTCTCAACAGCCACACACAGCCTGATGTACAACTACAGAGAGTTTGTATATCAGGCTGTGTGGGTATGAACCATGAACAACACCAAAATAAAGTGTGTGTGTGTGTGTGTGTGTGTGAGTGCAGGCAGAGTGGCTGCTGGTTTAGTTCTGGCAGTGGGCCACAGACACACTTAAAACCCACAACCCCAGCCAAAGACACCGTTTGAACAGACAAAGAGGAAGTCGCACTGCACGCCCTTTATGTGCGTGTGGGCAACTTTTGTTTGTTGCATCACCAGTTTACCAGCTTCAGAAGGATTTTCTTAAAAAAAACAAAACAAAAAAAAACAAAAACAAAACACATAACATTTCAAAATTACGATTGTGCCACAGAAAATCCTTTTTGTAACTAAATATCACCCCCCTCAAAAGCCCAACAACAACAAAACAAAAGGCAAAAAGAGACTTCACCTTTAAAGATGGCTCATCACTGCATAGTGTAATAAAATATCCTCATCCATATGAGCATTGTCTTCTTTATAATTTGCATTCATTTAATTGGTATGACAATGCAAAGTGTATATATATATATATATATATATATATATATATATATATATATATATATATATATATATATATATATATACACACTCAACAAAAATATAAACGCAACACTTTTGATTTTGCTCCCATTTTGTATGAGATGAACTCAAAGATCTAAAACCTTTTCCACATACACAATATCACCATTTCCCTCAAATATTGTTCACAAACCAGTCTAAATCTGTGATAGTGAGCACTTCTCCCTTGCTGAGATAATCCATCCCACCTCATAGGTGTGCCATATCAAGATGCTGATTAGACACCATGATTAGTGCACAGGTGTGCCTTAGACTGTCTACAATAAAAGGCCACTCTGAAAGGTGCAGTTTTGTTTTATTGGGGGGGGGATACCAGTCAGTATCTGGTGTGACCACCATTTGCCTCATGCAGTGCAACACATCTCCTTCGCATAGAGTTGATCAGGTTGTCAATTGTGGCCTGTGGAATGTTGGTCCACTCCTCTTCAATGGCTGTGCGAAGTTGCTGGATATTGGCAGGAACTGGTACACGCTGTCGTATATGCCGGTCCAGAGCATCCCAAACATGCTCAATGGGTGACATGTCCGGTGAGTATGCCGGCCATGCAAGAACTTGGACATTTTCAGCTTCCAAGAATTGTGTACAGATCCTTGCAACATGGGGCCGTGCATTATCCTGCTGCAACATGAGGTATGGCACAACAATGGGCCTCAGGATCTCGTCACGGTATCTCTGTGCATTCAAAATGCCATCAATAAAATGCACCTGTGTTCTTCGTCCATAACAGATGCCTGCCCATACCATAACCCCACCGCCACCATGACGAGCATGCAGATGAGCTTCCCTGAGACGGTTTCTGACAGTTTGTGCAGAAATTCTTTGGTTATGCAAACCGATTGTTTCAGCAGCTGTCCAAGTGGCTGGTCTCAGACGATCTTGGAGGTGAACATGCTGGATGTGGAGGTCCTGGGCTGGTGTGGTTACACGTGGTCTGCGGTTGTGAGGCTGGTTGGATGTACTGCCAAATTCTCTGAAACGCCTTTGGAGACGGCTTATGGTAGAGAAATGAACATTCAATACACGAGCAACAGCTCTAGCTGACATTCCTGCTGTCAGCATGCCAATTGCACGCTCCCTCAAATCTTGCGACATCTGTGGCATTGTGCTGTGTGATAAAACTGCACCTTTCAGAGTGGCCTTTTATTGTGGGCAGTCTAAGGCACACCTGTGCACTAATCATGGTGTCTAATCAGCATCTTGATATGGCACACCTGTGAGGTGGGATGGATTATCTCAGCAAAGGAGAAGTGCTCACTATCACAGATTTAGACTGGTTTGTGAACAATATTTGAGGGAAATGGCGATATTGTGTATGTGGAAAAAGTTTTAGATCTTTGAGTTCATCTCATACAAAATGGGAGCAAAACCAAAAGTGTTGCATTTATATTTTTGTTGAGTGTATATATATATATATATATATATATATATATATATATATATATATATATGAATGTTATTTACATTAATTTTTAAGATCCTATTGTCTTACTTACAATTTGTACATGTTCAATAAATCCTCTCTATCAATCAGTCAATGAATTATAAACAATATTTATGTTTGAGTTTTTGACAAGAGTGGAAGTTAGCTTTGACTTAGCGGAAGTTAGCATGCATGTTAACGTCCGCGAAATGTCTTGTAAATCACTCCACAGGTGTTATCAGTTTACAAAAACAGCATTTATAGTTTTAGAAGTGTTTATTTCTCGCTCGCTTTTACATAATATATGATAAAGGTGTTATATTAAGCCAAAAAAAAAAAAAAAAGTAGCAAAGTTAGCAGCTATCAACACCAGGAAGGGACGTCACCACGCTAATGCCTGCAAAATCATACCATGAAAATAGGGACAGAGTGTGACTTTGTAACCTTTTAAAATATGTCAAGGTTAGCCATCTTTGAACTTGTTCAAAGTCTGTGTCCCAAGAATGTTCCCTATGAATCTGAAGAGTCTGGCAGTAATAGGGCTGGACTTATGTTGAGCACAGACAGAGGGACGGACAGACGCAAAGTTTTCACAATACTCCATGGCCATATTTGACGGCCTCAGGTAAAAAGGACTATTTTGGAAAAAAGGACACTTGACAGCCCAATGATTGTTCCTTTCGTCCTGCCATCTAGCTGTCAACTAAAGGGTTTTCCTTTTACTCAGTTCCCCCCCCCCCCCCCCCAATGCATAATGGAAACCTTGTTTATGCACTTTCATGCCCAACAATCAGGTCTCTCCACAAGATACGTTTTATGAACTGCATTCATCTTCATTGCAATGTCAGAGAAACCGGTTAAATTTTTTTAAGAGATGTTTGAAAAATGAAGTTAGTACAGGAAGCTGACAGCAGCCACACTGAGGGCACCTTAAAGCACTCCAACTTAAAAATGACATAACGTTACACTTTATTAAGCCGCTGTAACCTGAAGGCAGCTTAGCTGTGCGTTATCCCTGTTTATTGTGCAGACATTTAGCAATACATTAATCACCGGACACAAAACACCGACTTTACACCATCCTGTTACAAGCACGAATAATTTACAACTATCTGCATGAACCAATGAGTTATGACTTTGGGCAAATGGTATGGCAACGACATTCATTTATGAATCAACAAAATGAACAGCTTCACTGCTGAGAAGTAAAATTACACAGAAACTATTAAATTATGATTTTCATGAAAAAAAAAAAATCAGGATGTACTCATTGGCTAATTACAAATCAAACATTAAAAATGACGTGTAAAGCAAAACAAAAAACATATCTGTAATTCTTTATTATTCTTGTGTTCCTTTGCTGCCTCTGATTTGATATTCTCAGCTCCCCCCACCGAGCTGAAGTGGTTTTGATGAGACTTTGGGAGCTTTTCTTGCCCCAAACCTGAGGTCACGCTGATCAGTACTGAGCCATACGACTGGTGTCGCATCTATTCCAGTTGACTGATGATGCATCAGAATTGTCTTTCTAAAGCTGGAGTCATTTGCAGTGCTTCATTTACTCCTGTTGTCATAAATGTCTGTTCTCCTCATTAATAAGCGACTCAGTCTACGGTGTTGCTTCACCATGAAACAAACTGGAAAAGTCATTTCTTTTGGCTGATCAATGGATCATGTTGATGTGACCCATTGACAGTTTATTCTGACCAGAACAGAGTTCCGTGATTGTGATGGGAAAAACTGTTATATAGTTTCATGGTGGACTGGCAAAGAGAAGGATTTTCTTAAAAAAAACAAAACAAAAAAGTGAAATTTCAGCTACAGTATGCCAGAAGGCACATAGGAGATGCAAGCAGGGCATTGTGATCTGCTTTGTCGTATGTGAATATCCTTCAGTGCTGAACTCCACTATGAAGCTGTGAGCAGTGAATTGTACAATGCACTATTTTTCCAATCACAGCCAGGGAAGCCACTAACTCCTACAGAGTCGTCACAAGTATCTTGGTGGCTTCCCTCACTGGTCTACTTCTTGCACAGTCACTCAGTCTTTGAGAACTCTCTCCTCTAGACAGATTTACCAAACATTACCATACTAGTGTTTGTATTGTGTAATGATTCAAGTATTCATCCACATCTGTTAAAAAAGTGATAATTTAGTTGTTACATTTAAGGGTGTGTATACTTATGCATATTGTTGTTTTGACTTTTACAGTTGAAGATGAGTGTGTGTGAGTTTAAAGGGCATCATGTTAGAAATGTTAAACTAAACTCAAAAACTGAACTGTTTTTTTTTGTCATTTAAAAAAAGAAAAGTTATAATTTAGCTGTGTTATATTTAAGGGTGTGTACACTTATGCATGCCATTGTTTTGACTTTTGTATTTTCATTTTCTTTATGTCATGCTGTAGATATTAGTATTCATTTAGAGTTTAAAGGGCATCATTTAAGACATTTTAATATAAAGAAACTAAGTTTTTTAAAATTTGACATTTCAAACAAAAGAAAAGAAAATAAGTGATAATATAGTTGTTATATTTAAGGGTGCGTACACTTATGCACACCATTGTTTTGACTTTTCTTTATGTCATGCTGTAGAGATTAGTATTCACTGAGAGTTTAAAGGGCATCATTTAAGAAATTTTAATATAAAGAAACCAAGGTTTTTATAAATTTGATATTTCAAACAAAAGAAAAAGAAAAGACAAGAAGTGATGATAAAGTTGTTATATTTAAGGGTGTGCACACTTCTGCACGCCATTATTTAGCCTTTTGTATTTTCATTTTTTTATGTCATGCTGTAGAGATTAGTATTCATTGAGAGTTTAAAGGGCATCATTTAAGAAATTTTAACATAAAGAAACTGAGGTATTTTAAAATGTGATATTTCAAAAGAAAGAACAAAAAAGCTTAAGCGCCCCCCCCAAGACACACACATGCACACAGATGTTAAAACTATACTGTGATATGGATTTTTGGCCATACTGCCCATCCCAATGCACTCATAAAAAAATAGAAGAATGAAAGAAAAAAGAAACATGCAATATTAGAATGAAAAAGAAAGATAATATATGTGCATAAACAGAGTCTTCCTGAGTGCATTTGGTGCTGACGTCACATACGGCGTCAACCAATCCAATGTCTTGAAAGAAAAAACACAATTGTCAATCTTCCTCATCAACGTGTTCTTCCTCCATCTTCGTCTCCACACCCTGCCCTCACTTGTCTGCTATTTTTGGACTTCACTTTTTCAACCATCTTCATCTTTCTTGTCAATCACATCTCCCGCTCTCCATCTCTCTCCGTCTGTCCGTCTCCTCCCTGGTCTTCTTTATTTCACTTCATCGCTATCTCTCTCCTCTCCTGTCATCTACGCGAGTGCCCCACCCTCTCTTATGTTTTCTCTTTTTCACTCTCTCATCCCATCTCGCTCTCTTTCACTCCTCCGCATCACGTGACTCTCATCTGCAGTTGCTATGGTAACCATCCTCATCTCCCAGGAATGCAATCTTGTCTGTTGTTTTTCGCTTGCCCTTCCCATCCATTCTGCCGCACCCTCTTCCTGCTTCATCACCTACTCCTCCTCCTCCTCGCCTTTCCTTGCTCCATCCCTCCATCCTTAAACCTCTCCTTTTACATCTGCACTGTACATCCAGTCTGACGAGTTTCACTATAAATTAATTCGTTACAGCGGAGACAAACGGTCATCTGCATTTATTCCCATCATTCTAATCTGGATGTTAGACAGGTTGCTGAAACATCTTAATACTTTGCGGCATCCACGGACATACGCGTGCGCACACACGCACATACACACACACACCGCTTCCTTCCTTCTGTAGCACATGCTGAATAATGGAAGTGATGAAATATTTGTTGTTCAGCCCTCCTGCCAGACTGTCCCAATGGAGCTCGAACACACACACACACACACACACACACACACACACACACACACACACACACACACACACACACACACACACACACACACACACACACACACACATGTACATGTGGGCCGTGCTTTTCTCCAGTGGAGCTTCCGCTGCCACCCTCACTGGGTATCATGCAACCACACCCAATACAGCTGGCGCGTGCACACACTGAGGAAGGTGGTGCACGTACAGATCGTTAAAATCCACTTAGTCAGTAAAAGCCAGAGAGCGCAGTGAAAATCAATCAAACTCTCCACACTTCACTTGCAGTGTGCGTGCAGGTGAACAGCTTCTTTTTTTTTTTTTTTTAAGGCACAGATTCTGCAAGCAATTTTAAGTAAAGAGTAAAATAGTAAAAGAGCAGCATGCAGACTTTTTCTGCTGCTACACACAGATGCCATAGAGGATGGGTCTTCAACTTGCTGCCAGTGGGCCATATCAAACCCAATCTCACAAAATTTTGTGATGGCATGATGAAAAGTCAATCAATCGATGGTTTGTGATACAGTCATGAAAAATGACTCATTTTGTGACCGGAGCACAAAAAAAGCGCGAATCCTTCAAAGCCTATATAAAGTGAAACTTGATCCAGAATTTGGATTCGGATCACCTTGAAAATTTAATGGAGTCTTCCATGCCCTAGTATGTATCTGTGTTGAAAATGTGTCATAAAAGAGTGAAATGTATTACAAATTGTAATTTTTTTAAATTTATTTTATTTATATATTAATAATAGCAACAACAACAATAGTAATAATAACTAATAATGTTGTGTGGGCCGCTGAAGAGGAGGTACTGCTGGCCCACCACCACAAGATGGCACCCTGCTTGAAGTGCGGGCTTCAAGCACGAGAGGGCGTCGGAGCGACCGGGAGTGACAGCTGTCACTCATCATCCGTACCAGCTGTCACTCATCCACTACTCAACACCATCACCATAAAGGCCGGACTGCAACTCCACCTCCCCGCCGAGAAAACAGCTACCTTGGAGGTAATATTCTCTGCTGTATTTAACACTGACTAATAGTCTGAACTTCTTTGCAGCCGTTTTCCTGTGGGATTGCCTTATCTGTGGGATTGGCGTTTGGTGTGATCAGCGACTGCTTCGCTTCACACCCCAACCAGATAAGTGGTTAGACAGGAGCTGCACAAGTGTGTGATTGGAGGTGGAGGTGCTCCCTCCTTACTGAACACAGACTGTGGGATTACTGAGTGTGCGTACTCACACACACCTGTGCTGTTTCTATTCTCTGCCAGCAGTACCAGGTCTGACAGCTGAAGACGGTGACCACCTGGGGACCCAGGACTTGGCGGCTCCGGTGTTCTTCAGGTCCGTTGGCGGTGAGGGCCGTGTTGGATCCGGCTCGGTTCTGGACGGGCGTCTCCTATACTCAAGCCTGCCCACACGTCACCCAACGTGTAATTGACTGTAGTCCCAAACTGATTGTTGTCTGTATTCCGTTGTGCATAATTTACAACATTAAATTGTTACTGTTTGGCTTATCCATTGCCCGTTCTTTTACGCCCCCTGTTGTGGGTCCGTGTTCCTACACTTTCACAACAGGATTTCTCGGCCAGCGTCATGGATCCCGAGGGGCGTCAACCATCGCTTGAACAGCCAATGGAAGAGCGAGGTGCACAGGCGCCAGCAGGAGGCGTGTTAGGTGAGCTGCAGCACATTTTAACTGCTTTTACTGCTCGGTTGGACTTAGTTACCGAGCAGAGCATTGTTCTCAATCAAAGGATGGAGGCTCTCACTGCCCAGGTGGAAGCGCACGCTCAGGGCGCTGCTGCAGCACCTCCTCCTGCTGACCGAATGCCAGAGACAGACATTCCACTGGTCGTTCAACGAACCCCCACACCTTGACCCTGAAGCATACATAAGCCCTCCGGAGCCGTACGGAGGCTGTGTGGAGATGTGCGCGGACTTCTTGATGCAGTGCTCGCTCGTCTTTTCACAGCGTCCCGTCATGTACACGTCAGACGCTAGCCGGGTGGCTTACGTTATAAATTTGCTTCGAGGAGAGGCACGCGCCTGGGCTACGGCGCTCTGGGAGCAGAATTCACGGCTCCTAACGGTTTACACTAAGTTTGTGAGGGAGTTCCGACAGGTGTTCGACCACCCTCATAGAGGCGAGACCGCTTCAAGCGTGCTGCTGTCGATAAGACAGGGATGTCGGAGCGCAGCGAAGTATGCAGTCGACGTCCGCATCGCGGCAGCGCGAGCCGGCTGGAATGCTGTTGCGCTCCGCGCCGCCTTTGTAAACGGACTGTCTCTGGCCCTTAAGGAGCACCTGGTGGCGAAGGACGAGCCGTGGGATTTAGACGGGTTTATCGACCTGGTTATACGGTTAGACAACCGATTAACAGAACACCGACGGGAGCGAGACGAAGGGCGCGGTCAGGCACAAGCCGTCCCTCTTCCTCCCAGGTCCGAAAGGGAGCCGACTTCCCCACGCTCCACAGCCAGGGCTCTCCATGTGACGACAGCTCCCCCTGCTGACGTTGCTATGGAAACGAGCAGGGACAAAAAGCGATCAGATCAGAGACAAAGGAGGCTGATCCGTGGAGAGTGTTTTCTCTGGAGCTCAACCGAGCACACACAGAGAGACTGCCCCAAACAGTCAAAACAGCAGTACTCGTCCTTAGAGACTGGGCTAAGGGTGGGTCACAATACCCACGCAGGGAGACCCCGAAAATCGGCACATATCCCAGTCACGATCCTGAGTGGGGATCTAACCCTTCACGCCCCAACACTGGTGGACACGGGGTCGGAGGGGAATCTGCTGGATAGCAGATGGGCAAAGGAGGTTGGGCTTCCTCTAGTGGCCTTACCGTCACCATTGTCGGTGCGGGCACTAGATGGCACCCTTCTTCCACTAATCACACACCAGACACAGCCCGTGACTTTGGTTGTATCTGGGAATCACAGGGAGGAGATTGTGTTTTATGTAATACCTTCTACCTCCCGAGTGATTTTGGGTTTTCCATGGGTGTTAAAACACAATCCCCGGATTGATTGGCCGTCTGGGGGTGTGGTTCAGTGGAGTGAAACCTGCCACCGGGAGTGTTTACGATCCTCGGTTCCACCCGGTGTGACAGCTAAGGAGGAGGTTTTAGTCCCCCCCAATCTGGCGGCGGTGCAAGCTGAGTACCATGACCTTGCTGACGTCTTCAGCAAGGATCTGGCACTCACGCTGCTCCCACACCGTACGTATGATTGTGCCATTGATTTGATACCGGGCGCTGAGTACCCGTCCAGCAGGCTGTACAGCCTCTCACGTCCGGAACGCGAATCAATGGAGACCTACATCCGGGACTCGTTAGCTGCCGGGTTGATCCGGAACTCCACCTCCCCGATGGGTGCCGGTTTCTTTTTTGTGGGCAAGAAGGACGGCGGACTCCGTCCATGCATTGATTACAGAGGGCTGAACGAGATCACGGTTCGCAACCGATACCCATTACCTGATTTGGATTCAGTGTTCACGCCCTTGCATGGAGCCGAAATTTTCACAAAATTAGATCTTAGGAATGCTTATCACCTGGTTCGGATCCGGGAGGGAGACGAGTGGAAGACGGCATTTAACACCCCGTTACGTCACTTTGAGTACCTGGTCATGCCGTTCGGCCTCACCAATGCGCCCGTGACGTTCCAAGCGTTGGTTAATGGCGTCTTGCGGGACTTCCTGCATCGGTTTGTCTTCGTATATCCAGACGATATACTCATCTTTTCTCCGGATCCTGAGACCCATGTCAAGCATGTACGTCAGGTCCTACAGCGGTTGTTGGAGAACCGGCTGTTTGTGAAGGGCGAGAAGTGCGAGTTCCACCGCACTTCTTTGTCCTTCCTGGGGTTCATAATCTCCTCCAACTCCGTCGCCCTTGATCCGGCCAAGGTTGCGGCGGTGAGAGATTGGCCCCAACCAACAAACCGTAGGAAACTGCAACAGTTCCTCGGTTTTGCAAATTTCTACCGGAGGTTCATCAAGGGCTACAGTCAGGTAGTTAGCCCCCTGACAGCCCTGACCTCCACGAAAGTCCCCTTCACCTGGTCGGATCGGTGCGAAGCCGCGTTTAGGGAGTTGAAACGCCGGTTCTCGACTGCACCGGTTCTGGTGCAGCCCGATCCCAATCGCCAGTTTGTAGTTGAAGTGGACGCCTCTGACTCCGGGATAGGAGCCGTGCTATCCCAGAGCGGGGAGTCCGACAAGGTTCTCCATCCATGTGCCTACTTTTCCCGCAGGTTGACCCCGGCTGAAAGGAACTATGACGTCAGCAGTAGGGAACTTCTTGCGGTGAAGGAGGCTCTTGAGGAGTGGAGACACCTGTTGGAGGGAGCATCGGTACCATTTACGGTTTTCACGGACCATCGGAGCCTGGAGTACATTCGGACCGCCAGGCGTCTGAACCCCAGGCAAGCCTGCTGGTCGCTGTTCTTCGGGCGTTTTGACTTTCGGATCACCTACCGCCCCGGGACGAAAAACCAACGATCTGACGCCCTGTCCCGGGTGCATGAAGAGGAGGTCAAGACCAAGCTGTCAGACCCGACGGAAACCATCATCCCCGAGTCCACTGTCGTGGCCACCCTCACCTGGGACGTGGAGAAGACCGTCCGGGAGGCCCTGACACGGAGCCCGGACCCGGGGACAGGTCCAAAGGACAAATTGTACGTCCCACCAGAGGCCAGGGCTGCGGTCTTAGACTTCTGTCATGGTTCCAAGCTCTCCTGTCATCCAGGGGTGCGAAGGACCGCGGCAGTGGTCCGGCAGCGCTTCTGGTGGGCGTCTATGGAAGCCGACGTCCGGGAGTATGTCCAGGCCTGCACCACCTGTGCCAGGGGCAAAGCCGACCACCACAAGGCCCAAGGCCTCCTCTAGCCTCTGCCCGTGCCTCATCGCCCCTGGTCTCACATCGGCCTGGACTTTGTCACGGGCCTCCCGCCGTCCCAGGGCATGACTACCATCCTCACGATAGTGGACCGGTTCTCCAAGGCGGCCCACTTCGTGGCCCTCCTGAAGCTCCCAACGGCCCAGGAGACTGCAGACCTCCTGGTCCACCATGTCGTGCGTCTGCATGGGATTCCATCGGACATTGTCTCGGATCGTGGTTCTCAGTTCTCCTCCCAGGTCTGGAGGAGTTTCTGCAGGGAACTGGGGGCCACCGTCAGTCTCTCGTCTGGGTACCACCCCCAGACGAACGGGCAGGCAGAGCGGATGAACCAGGAGTTGGAGCAGGCCCTCCGCTGCGTGACCTCCGCGCACCCGACGGCCTGGAGTGACCATCTGGCCTGGATCGAGTACGCTCATAATAGCCAAGTTTCATCTGCCACCGGCCTCTCCCCGTTTGAGGTGTGTTTGGGGTACCAGCCCCCATTGTTTCCATTAGTGGAGGGAGAGGTCGGGGTGCCCTCGGTCCAGGCCCATCTGAGGAAGTGCCGTCGGGTGTGGCGTACCGCCTGCTCTGCCCTGCTCAGAGCCCGGACGAGGGCTAAGGCCCATGCAGACCGCCGGCGTTCCACGGCCTCTGCATACCAGCCCGGGCAGGAGGTTTGGCTATCCACAAAGGACATCCCCCTGCAGGTGGAATCCCAGAAGCTGAAGGACAGGAACATAGGACCCTTTTCCATACTCAAAGTCCTCAGTCCGGCCGCAGTGAAGCTGAAGCTGCGGATACACCCCGTTTTTCATGTGTCAAGACTCAAACCCTGCCATACCTCACCAGTGTGTGCCCCTGGACCGGCGCCGCCAGTACGCCGGCTCCTGGAAGTCCGTCGAAAGGGCCGGGGGTTCCAGTATCTGGTGGACTGGGAGGGTTATGGACCCGAAGAGCGCTCCTGGGTGAAGAGGAGCTTCATCCTGGACCCGGCCCTCCTGGCCGACTTCTACACCCATCACCCGGATAAGCCTGGTCGGGCGCCAGGAGGCGGGCTTCAAGCACGAGAGGGCGTCGGAGCGACCGGGAGTGACAGCTGTCACACATCATCCGTACCAGCTGTCACTCATCCACTACTCAACACCATCACCAACAGCTACCTTGGAGGTAATATTCTCTGCTGTATTTAACACTGACTAATAGTCTGAACTTCTTTGCAGTCGTTTTCCTGTGGTATTGCCTTATCTGTGGGATTGGCGTTTGGTGTGATCAGCGACTGCTTCGCTTCACACCCCAACCAGATAAGTGGTTAGACAGGAGCTGAACGAGTGTGTGATTGGAGGTGGAGGTGCTCCCTCCTTACTGAACACAGACTGTGGGATTACTGAGTGTGCGTACTCACACTCACCTGTGCTGTTTCTATTCTCTGCCAGCAGTACCAGGTCTGACAGCTGAAGACGGTGACCACCTGGGGACCCAGGACTTGGCGGCTCCGGTGTTCTTCAGGTCCGTTGGCCGTGAGGGCCGTGTGGGATCCGGCTCGGTTCTGGACGGGCGTCTCCTATCCTCAAGCCTGCCCACACGTCACCCAACGTGTAATTGACTGTAGTCCCAAACTGATTGTTGTCTGTATTCCGTTGTGCACAATTTACAACATTAAATTGTTACTGTTTGGCTTATCCATTGCCCGTTCTTTTACGCCCCCTGTTGTGGGTCCGTGTTCCTACACTTTCACAACAAATAATGCAACAATACAATTTTAGAGAAAGAGACAAAAATAACCTGATAAAACAAAACAACACAAAAGATAAAACCAACTAACAATTAACATAAATAAATAAATATAGACTAAAGAAATATCTGTTTCCTGTGAACACCTAGTAACTCTTACACCTCCACTTCATCCCTGTTTTATTTAAGTTTAATGACAATCTGTTTCGGTCAAACCATATTTTCAATTTGTTCATTTCTTCAGTGATTTCTTCTAGAACTATCTGCATCCTAGTAAGAGCAGAATACTACTGGAATGAATGTGAATAAGGAAAGTTGGGTTTTTTTCTCACCAAATGGATCCTGCTCTCACTGCAGTTTATTGTCTGGAATAGTCCCAGATTGCATTTCAGAGCTTCTAGAATTCAAACATTTTTGTGCGGGTGGTGTTGGGGGGGTAATTTTGGGTTTCAACTTTTTTTTTTTTTTCACCACCTTCATCCCTGAATATGTCAATCATGAGTCACTTTTGTGTGGATTAAAGTTACTAACTGGGACTCCTGTCTTGTTGCGAGAAAGAAACGAGAATCGTCCTCTGTTCTGTTCACACAGCTCCAAACGCTGCGCAGCTCTCTGCCAAGTCAAGTTAGTCCAGTCGGAATTAATAAATTCAAAGCAAAATGCTGTTTAAATCAATTGACACCTCTTTCCAAATGTAACACAAACTGCGATCAAACTGTTTTTTTCCTCCAAAAATGAGATGTCCTGCGCTGATGTGCAGCAGCCGGCTGAGCTCAGCTCAGAGGTATGGAGAGACATTCATGCCAAAATGTCTGAAAGGAAATGCTTTTGACAAAAACTACAGATTTTATTTATTTTTATTTATGTCCAGAAATCAAGGATCCAGTGACCAATTTAAAATGTTGTTGACATAGAAAACCTGTAAAGTCGACTTTTAGTACACAGAAAATTCACAAGAGATATTGATAAGGGAATTGATAAGGAATCGGATCGATAAGTGGAATTGATAATGGCATCGATAGATAAAATCTTATCAATACCCATCCCTAGTCGTTTTGACGTAATCTTGCTAACAGACAGACAGACACACACACAGACCGACAGACAGACAAATAAACACAGATGATTTTATTACGTCCTTGGCGGGTGTAATAAAGACAATTTTTAATATTTAATTTTTTAATATTTTTTTTTATAATTTTTTAATATTTTTTAATATTTACAAAAAATAAATTAAATTTGAAATTAAATGCAATTGTCACATAACCATCTTTTGTTGTTAAATCGAAGTTGAATCTAATTATACTCAAATAATATGACAACACATTTCCCTGAAAATTTAAAAGGTCAGTTTTTACAAAGTCAATGACTTCATTGTTATATATTCTTGAATAACAACTTTTACTTTTGGGTGTGTCAGTGAGCAGAAATTACTTCAAATTCCCTACTTCATAAAAATATCTTCATTGTTTTGTTCAAGTCCATTTCCAGTTCCGGTAACATCTTTCTGCCCTGACTTCCAAACAGGAATAAATCCTGTTATCAAGCGGTGGAACTGCAGTGAGCTTCATGCGTTCACGTCTCATCAATGTCATCTGTTCTGCATTTAAACTTTAATTCAGCAAAACGCTTTCACTGTTCTTCTGGTGTTTTATATATTTATATATATAAAATTCTACTGTGCACTTTACGGTGGCTTTGAAAAAATTTGTAGCCGTCTGCTCCCCCCCCATCATCCAATTAACCAACCATGAAGCAGAGGATTAAACATTGCCTCCAACAATAGCTGTACCAAAACGCTAAAGTCATTATCAACCAGTTTGAAACGGAGGCGAAAGTGACAAATTAAGACAAACAATATTCTTAAAATGGCAAAACAGCAGTTTTGCAAAAATCATTTGTTTCTTCTGGGACGCAAATCCCACTGAGCACAAAAGGTAATGTTTTGTGTAATAACTATATAAAAAAACATTTTTGTTTTTGATTTTGATATATTTAGCAAGAAAACACATGTACGCAAAAAACAAAACAAAAACAAAGCATCAAACGTATTTCCATTGTGGTCCTCAAAATATAAACAAACAAACAAATAAATGAATAAATGAAATTAAATTAAATCCAAAAATGTATTATTATTATTTTTTTTTTAAACTTTCTTTCAAAATTATACCGAAAATTCTGCTTAATAATGGAAACAATCCAAACAATGTACATCAGACATTTTTCCTATTATGATTACAGATTTAAATAAAAGGAATTTTAGTTTAAAGAGTCATAGAAAAATCCTTAACATTTCTGAAATGTCAAAAATGACTGCAAAGATACTGGCTACACAGAACCTACTGTTAACAAAGTAAGCTTTTTTGACTACTCTATTTTTGCTCAGGGTTGCCACAGCAGATTATATATGGATTTGCATGTTGCAGAGGTTTTATGCTGGGTGCCCTTCCTGAAGCAACTCTACATTACATGGAGAATGGGCATAGGTGGCCTTGAACCGGGAACCTTCTGTTTTGAAAGGAAGTGCACCTGGCCGCCACACCGCCCACACAGAAAGTACTGTTATTTCTGAAAATTTGCACAAATACAGCCATCGCTTTGGTGAGGAAGATTGTTTCTAGATTGCTTCACAGATTGCATAGTGGACATCCTGACTGAATGGGTCCGGTCTTCATGTGCACTGTTTCTGACAGACGCTGCATGTTGCTGCGGAAAGCTTCTCCTGGTCAGGATCTCGCTCTCTCCTTCAGTCTTTCTCCTTTATGTTTTTTGTCTGCATTTTTTCTTAGACTTCCACTTCCATGTGAATCATGCAGGAGGAGACTCATTTCCCATAATGCCTTTTGGTGCATGTGTCTGTTAAGGCTCAAACCTTCAGAATAAGCACATTACTTTAAAAGATATGTGCGATATTTTCACTTTGTAAAAATGACAGAGTTGCCGTTAATTTTGATAAACTGTCCGGAATTAGTTTTGTTTATAAATGAAACCATGAGTGAAAAGTGCCTTACTTTTCATGTCTCCTGCCATATGTTTGTGTTGTTGCATGTGGAACATAAATGACACTTAAATGCAGGAGCAGCAGGCAGCTGGCCTGCCCTCCTCTCCTCTGCTGGGGAGCAACTGAGCTCCTCACAGCGGTCTGACTGCTGCAAAACCTGCAACAGACAGGAACTAACATCTATGATTTTAGGGTTTACAAATAATTTGACCATTAAGCTTTACTCACTATGTCCGCTGATGATTTTCAAAGTTGGCTGAAAAGCGAATCTGCTAACAAAAAAAGTTAGCTTCGCTAATTAGCAGTTAGCGGAACTGTGCCCACCACTGAAGTGGACCTACAGACAGCTGATAAAAGCGCTAACACCGTTAGCATACAACATTACATAAGATGAGAGTTCCACCGCACAACAAGCCATATTATTCCAGGTGTTTCTAACAAAATACTCCAAACAAACAGACACAGCAACAACAACACGACAGCGAGTGACTCCGTTATGGTTGGAGGCGTTGTCGCGGGACCCAGCTGCTGTCAATTGAAGCAACGACGCCCACAATTATACAGAATTTTATTAATTAAAATGTCTTAAACTAAGATGTTAGAAATAAATTCACCCCGGTACAGTTGCCATAGAGCTGAAAACCATCTACAGAGCAAAAAACCGTTTTTTGTTGCAGAGTATGGACATGTTTAATTCTGTTCTAAAGTTGGACGTTTTAAAATGGGCTTCTATGGGAATGTGCTTTGTGGCCAGTCAAGGAACTGTACTTCCTGGTTAGGGTCAAGAGTGTTGCCACTTGGTGACTTTGCCATATCTTAGATCATCATGGACACTCCCCCCAAACTAAGGTTTCCAAGGTATGGACAATGTGTCAAACCAGGACCTTCTGGGATACATATCCATGAAAGAGGCTTCAATATTGCACACAGAGATATCACATATTTAGGAAGCATGGTGGATTAGTGGTTAGCACTGTTGCCTCACAGCAAGAAGGTCATGGGTTCGATTCCCACCTGTGGACTTTCTGTGTGGAGTTTGCATGTTCTCCCCATGTTTGCGTGGGTTTCCTCCTGCTGCTCCGGTTTCCTCCCACACTTAAAGACATGCAGGTTCAGTGAACTGGAAACTTTATAATTGTCCAGGTCTCCCTTGCAAAAGAGATCTCGAGCTCAATGAGACTAACCTGGTTAAATAAAGGTTAAATTACATTAAATATAACATACCTATCACTATCTGAGCTGCACTTTGAACAAAAGTGCATGAAGCAGTTGAAGGTTTTTATGTCCATCTGCACATTTAGAGCATGAAACCCCACTCTGGAGTCAAAAACACGATAGCCTGTTTCACTCTTCAGCTGATTGGACACAATGAACATGATGCTCCTGACCAATGGGGGAAACACTGACACACACACACACAAGCACTTCACGTCATTTCAGCACACAGTAACTGTCGTCTAGCCCAACATATTTACATGGCAACACTGACGATGGGTTAAGGATGAGGAAGGACTGGGTTTTTACAGTGAGTCCATACCGGGCAGGTTGATGAGATAACAAACACACTCCCACACAGCCATCGGTCTGATAGAAGTGCTCCTAACAGCAGCTTCTGTCCTTTTGCTGGCCTGGCATTTATTAAGGACCTCTCTGCTGGATGAAGACTAAACTGGACTATCTGCAGGCGAGCAGCACATCTATCTCTTTCTCTTCTCTGCAGCACTCGTTTATTCCCGTTACTGTTCATATTCATTTCTGCCGTTTCTGTCAGTCGCTTCCGTGCTACATTGCTGCTCTGCTCAGGTATGAATGCTGGACTCTGATTGGTTGGTAACAGTGATCAGAAAGGAGAGGTGCAACATGCACAGTGTATTTAAGAGTCTACATGTCTGTCTGTTTGTTTGTCCATCTGGTGTTTTCTGTTCTTGTTGACCTGTGGCACCATTTGATCTCTAAAATCTCTCTGACTATCTCGTTTCTCCTCTTTTCTCTTTGGGGTATCTGTTCATTTCAGTCTCTCATCCAATCAGCCCCCCCGCCTCTCCCCAAATTCTACCAGAGCTTCGATCCAGAGTTCTTTCTGAGTGTCTCATCCTCACACTCTACTGGTGAAACATGCACACAAGCGACACAATTTACAGCCGCCAGTAAATTATTTGACGTCTTCCAGGTTCTGGCAAGTATCATCCGTGCTAGTGCACGTACAGACTGTGCACCGACTATAGTCTTTAATCTTAAATTTAAAATTTCACATGGAAGCATATTCCTCAACCATCCAGCAGATGGCAGTCTTTCTTTTGATACAGACCTCACACAGACTTGCAACATTTCCAGAATACTGTGAACCAGTGTTTTGTGTTTGCCATCACTAACTAACAATACCAACAGAAACCTCTGGTATTCTTCCCAGGTGAACGTTCTATCTATTCTTTAATTGTGGTTGACTTTGCTGTTTCACGCTTTCATGCTTGAACCCTCGTGGGCATGCGAGAGTTTTTTCACGCCTGTCAGTTACGTCATTCGCCTGTGGGCAGTCTTTGAGTGAGGAGTGGCCCACCCTCTCGTCGATTTTTTCATTGTTTAGGAATGGCTCAGAGACTGCTGCTTTGTTTGATAAAAATTTTTCAAAAACTGTAAGGCACAACTGAGTGGACACCATTCGATAAATTCAGCTGGTTTTCGGTAAAAATTTTAACGTCTGATGAGAGATTTTGGTATGGTAGTGTCGCTTTAAGGACGGCCCACAGCGCCTGACGGTGATCTGCGCTTCGAGGCGGCGTCGTCTCGCTGTTTCAAGTTGAAAACTTCCACATTTCAGGCTCTGTTGACCCAGTAAGTTGTCAGAGAACAGAGAACTTTCAGAAGAAGTCAGCATGAGGAGTTTATTTGGACATTCCATTGTTAACGGACATTTTGTAATGAAAGAATGTGCGGGAAGAGTCGCATGTCGGGCCGGACCCGACCGCGGGGGGTCGCGACAGGAAAAACACCTCCGTTGGAAACCTTAACGGGCAAGTTGGAACATGCCCAAGCTGTTAATTTCTCAGTTTCTCACTTGTTGAAAGCCATCAAAAGCCGCCTGAATTTTACAAATGGTTTTCAACACGGAGGTGTTTTTCCTGTCGCAGCGCACACAGATTCGCAGAGTCGTCACGGAAACGACTCGGTGAATTTGCGCGCACGTCTTTCATTACAAAATGTCCTTAAACAGTGGAATGTCCGCATAAAGTCCTCATGCCGGCCTCTTCTGAATCTTCTCTGTTCTCTCACAATGTCCTGGGTGAATTAAGCCTTAAATTAGGATGTTTTCAGGTCGAAACAGGCAGATGACGGCGCCTGGAAGCGCTGCGCAACATCCCGCTCCGTGGGAAGTCCTTACAGCGACAGAAACACCCCATAATCTCTCATCAGCTGTTAAACTTTTCACCGAAAACCAGCTAAATTTCTCGAATAGTGTCCACTCGGATATTCCTCACAGGTCCAGAAAAAATTTTGATAAAGCAACGAGCGCCGTCTCGAGCAGAGTGTGAAACAAAGGAATTCAGCCGAGAGGGCTGAACCACATCTCACTCAAGGCCTGCCCACAGGGAAATGACGTCACCGACATGCGTGAAAAAACTCACGCATGCGCACGAGGGTTCAAGCATGATTGGTGTAATCGCACGTCATTCAAATCCATATAGTTAAAAAAATAAATAAAAGTGTCGGTTTCTTATCTAATAGACCTCGTATATTTCTTCTCATGCTTGACCAGGTAGTGGGCATTGTAGATGCTTTCCCACCTGAGGGACTAATAAAACAAAACTTCTGTGTTAACCATTGTTGAATAACAGCCATTTTTAGACAGAGTAGCCTACCTCCAATTTCAAAGGCCATAACTGGAAACTACTAAATGTAAGGATTGTTGTTAATACGCTACAAAAAAAAAAGAAAAAAAAAAGCCAAACAAATAAAAAACAAATCAATTTTACATCCAAGTCATTGAATGTGTGTTGGACGTCATTTACATGAATTATTAAGACATACAAACGGGATGGTAAACCTGTCTGGAGTTGATAGTTCTCAAAAACTGACAGAATAAGATGGAACCACATGGGGGAAGAACAGTGGTGCTTATCCAGGAATGAGCATGCGTGTGACGCACCAAAGACCTTGGATATATGGATGAATATGAAGTCCAAGAAACACTTATACAAAAATGCACAAACTGCATTTTCCAGACTAAAACAGCATCATATGCTTCCAAAATATTCAGCATTATGTGAGAAATGAACCAGAACTTTGCACTTGTACCGACCAAAACTGCCAGAAGAACTCATTTTATCTGACATTACGTTTTCACTGCTAATGTCTTGGATAAGGTCTGGAATGCACTTATGTATTGTGGTTTAAGCTGATGCGCTTTGATTTGATGCTGTATAAATAAATCAAAATTAATAGAAATTGTAAGATTAAAGTTCCTGCTTTGCTTTTGTTTAAACAGAAAAAACCTTGTATGGGTACAGACAATTGGCATTTGCAGCCAAATGTTGCATTAAAGTGAAACGCCCATTTTTCAATTTCAATTTATTTTCATTTATATAGCCAAATCACAACAGAGTGGCCTCAAAGCGCTTCACACAGGTAAGGTCTAACCTTACCGACCCCCAGAGCAACAGTGGTAAGGAAAAACTCCCTCTGAGGAAGAAACCTCAAGCAGACCAGACTCAAAGGGGTGACCCTCTGCTTGGGCCATGTTACAAACATTAATTACAGAACAATTCACAGAACAATTCACGGACGAATATACAAGAAATGCTATTGGTGCACAGGACAGGAGGATCGCCAACACGAATACAACTCCCATCTCTGGATGGAGCTGCACCTTAAACCAAGAGAAAAAACAGCATTAGGCATCAGAAAGACAAAAAAAAAAAACACTGTATAATTTGCCAGCATTAAACAAGAAAAACAGAGAAGCACTAAGGTGATCGCCGACCACTAGCCCTAAACTTCACTAAAAGACCCAGAATTTAGGTAAAGTTGAGGCCGCGGCCCGCTCCAATTACTAATAAATGAATTAAAACAGTAAAAAGCGTAAAACAAAACTGTACCAGTATGCTAGCCATATGAAAGGGAAAATAAGTGTGTCTTAAGTCTGGACTTGAAAATCTCCACAGAATCTGACTGTTCTATTGAGGCAGGAAGATCATTCCACAGAACAGGGGCATGATAAGAGAAAGCTCTGTGACCCGCAGACTTCTTATTCACCTTAAGGACACAAAGTAGTCCTGCACCCTGAGAACGTAAAGCCCGGGCTGGTACGTAAGGTTTAATTAGGTCAGCTAGGTAGGGAGGTACCAGTCCATGAATAATTTTATAGGTTAGTAGCAGAACCTTAAAATCTGATCTCACTGGGACAGGAAGCCAGTGAAGGGATGCCAAAATGGGTGTAATGTGGTTGAACTTTCTGCTTCGTGTCAAAAATCTGGCTGCAGCATTTTGAACCAATTGGAGACCCCTAATACTAGATTGCGGTAAACCAGAAAATAGAACATTGCAGTAGTCCAATCTAGAAGAGATAAATGCATGGATCAGGGTCTCAGCATCAGCCATAGACAGGATGGGACAAAGCTTCACTATATTTTGCAGGTGGAAGAAAGCAGTCCTAGTAATATTTCTAATGTGGAGGCCAAAGGACAACGAAGGATCAAAAATTACCCCAAGGTTCCTCACTTTGTCAGTGTGATGTATGACACACTGTAGTGGTGTCCGAATCCATTGTAAGCAGAAGATCATTCAGGATTCTTAAGTAATGGTTTAATCACTGCAGATCTGAAACATTTAGGAACAGATCCAGAAATGTCTGACAGATCCAGTCTAGATCTGCCGGTGGACGTCTGTCAGCGAGCAGAAGGAATTACAGTCTACGCCAACTTATCCGACAACCACCGGAGTACATTTTACGATTATTCTCAGTAAGATAGTGTACAAGCTGCTGTGACACCACTTTTTCCAGAATTTTAGAGAAAAATGATAGATTTGATATCGGCCGATAGTTTGTCAATACACTAGGGTCAAGATTAGGATTCTTAAGTAATGGTTTAATCACTGCAGAGTTGAAACATTTAGGAACAGATCCAGAAGTTAAAGAAAGATTAATAATTTCCAGCACAGTCGGCCCAAGAGTGGGCCACAGGTCCTTAAACCGTTTTGTTGGTATAGGATCAAATAAACAGGTTGTGCTTTTTGTTGACTTTATGAGTTTTGTCAGCATGCCTAGTGAGATACTATTAAATTCTGTAAATCTAGGTAATACCTCAGTAGTGGCGTCCACCTCAATAGCAGGGTGTAGTAGCTGGGTTAAGGCATGCTGGGATATGTTTAACCTGATGTCTTCTATTTTCTTCTCAAAGTAATCCAGGAAATCTTGTGCTGTAAAAGGAGCGCGAACTACAGGTGGTTGTCCATGCAAAAGTGTTGCCACCGTGTCGAACAAGAACTTTGAGTTATGCTTGTTTTTGTTGATCAAATCAGAGTAGTAGGTCCGCTTTGTAGCCAATAATGCATGCTTATAGTCTAAGATAGCATCACACCACGCAAGGTGGAAAACTTCTAATTTTGAACGACGACATTTCTGTTCTAGACCACTTGCTTTATGCTTGAGGTCACGCAGATAAATCATTGAACCAAGGTGACTGTGATTTGGGGGAGCGCGGTTGTAACACAGGTGATGCAATCATGTAGAGTGTAGCTTTGAGCACTGAGTTTAAACTATCCACAAGTCTGTCTACTGACTGGGTATTTGTCAAAAGTGAGGCTAAGACATCAGGCAGTCTGGCTTCGAGTTCAGTCTTAGTTGAGGAGGAGTTGATGCATCGGCGTAATGATATATAAGGTTGTTGTTCCACTAAACATGGCAGCGAAACTGTAAACTTAATAAGTGAGTGATCAGACACCACTGATGTAAGAGACATGATGTCAATATTCATGACAGCAAGACCACATGCGAGAACCAGATCCAGGGTATTTCCACTAATGCGTCGAATCCCGAATGCATTGCCGAAATCCTAATGCATCCACAATTTCCATAAATGATTTGCAGAGGGGATGAGAAGGCTTATTTATATGAATGTTAGTCACCAATGATCAGAATGTTATCTACACTATTCCCATCCTCTCAAATAATCTTTCTCTCGCAAAAGAAACTGTGGCTCATCATGAACACATGAAAATGCAGCATGCACAGAAAAAGACCACCATTTTTTGCTTTGCCCAAATGGAGGGATTAATGTTAATTATCTAAAGCTGACTATGTTTTTGAAGGAGGCTGCTGTCAGCAGATAAAAATCAACAGTTGCTGCATAATTCCTTCACGAGGTCACAGCAAAAGCACTTACAGCTTGTTATTGCGAACACTATAATGTAAATAATAGTCAGCATAACATCTAGGCTGCTGCAAATTATGATTTGAAGTTAGAAAAAAGAGAAACAACTGTTTAGGCTGAAAAGGAAGCAGCACAAACGGCCTATTTAATTCACTGCTTGTGGTCATTATTCTGCAGTATGTAAATTGTTACAAGCTGGTAAGGATTAATTTGTTCCATCTTTTCTCAGTGAATCCACTCCTTGTTGAATGCAAACTCACTCAGTCGTGCACGAGTTTATTTTCTGCAGATGCACGACAACAAGCCAGAAGTAGCAAATGAGAATCTGTGCTGCGTTGCGCTGAGGAACAGATAGACAAGAGAAAAGAGAAAACGGTGTAAGAGTATGAAAATGAGAGGGTGCAGGATCTGTCAGCGCCACATTCCAACTAATAGCGTGTTAAGAGATGCGGCCTATACGCAGCGCCCAATTGCATGAAAGCCAGGCAGTCAGGTGGTTGTGCGTTCCTCGGAGGTGGCCTGCTCGTCTGGTTACCATGACAACTGCTTGGTATCCTAGAGACTGGCAAAAGGTTTTATAGGAAACTGAATGGAGAGAGAGAGCAACCTCATCACATGCCTCACACCCTGCAGAAACACACACACACACACACACACACACACACACACACACACACACACACACACACACACACACACACACACACACACACACACACACACACACACACACACACACACACAAGAGGTGTTGAATGAGGTTATCTCATTTTCACAGTTACGTGAACATCAACACACATTTCAGAGCGCTGCACATAAGGATTCTTATTTATGTGCGAGTCCCGGAAATTGGGGACATTTGGAGAGAGTCACGTGCACGTGTGTGTGTGCGCGCGTGGGTGTGGCTCAAATCATTCCCACCCTGACTGCAATCGGTTTTACAATCGGTTTAATCGGTTTTGTTCAAACATGTTTAAATTTATCGCACTTGGGTCCAAAGAACAAAACGATGATGCAAAAATTCATAATGTTGAAATGCGCTTTCAGAGTGCCGCACTGGCAAAAGAACACGTGAAGCAAGATGGAGTCTGCAGCGCCCCCATGTTCGATTCCTGAGCTGCATGCCTCCTGTCAGCTCCGTTTCTCGTCTTTCACTCTACGACTAAATGACCATAAATAAACATAAGCGGCACGTCGGTGTCCCCGCCTGCATTAAGGGTTAATACACAGAACTGTGTGTGCGCATAAAATGTCTCAATTTCGTGCATGCATATGAGCGACGGCAGCAACACGGCTTTCACCGTGACCTAATTTTAAGATGGTCCGAAAGGTCAGAGTGCTGATGTGTGAATCTGTCCAAGATTTTGATCCAGACAGTATTTTTATCTGATATGAAAGCAATATTTTGAAGTGCTGACGATTTATTGAGGCGACAAGCTTTTGACCGTAACCTACTTCTGACAAGGTCACAAGGTCGCTTGGTTGGTCCATCGTAGACAAATGAACAGCATGGAAAACATAACCTCGTCAGTGGATGAACAAAAGTCTGTCATCAGGAAAAATTTAACATTATCTTCTTAATGTTCCTCAGGCTGCCACAACAATGGTGGTAACCATTTCACAATGAAGTTATTCACTGTTTCACTTTATTGCTTCAGAACACATTTTGTGCACATTTCCTTCATTATTGTGAATACAGTGCGCATCGCATCGAACATCTAAATGCAATTTTGGAAACAACAACAACAAAAAAGCAAAAGGGTTCATTTTTGTGGACCAGTGCAGCGTGCAGAAAGTAAAACTGCAGTGGTATAATGATAAAGTTCTTTTATTGAAAGGAAATTCAGGAAAATGTCAGTTTTAGACATTTCATTTATTTGTGGCTGCAGCAGCAATAAATAAATAAATAAATAATAGAATGTTTTTTTTTTCTTTTTTTGGGGGGGGGGGGGCATAACCACCCCGCTGAAGTGCTAAACATATAATGGATTTTGAAAATTCACTATAGTTAGCTCCGTAAATAAATAAACAAAATGTTCACTAAAAAAGCATTATTTTAAAATTTCATGTTGTCCACATTGAAATACTTTATAGCACCCTGTTGGTATGTATACTGGAATCAAGATACTTTAGTCAGTATTAGGTGGCTTGCTATTACCCTCCAAATTGTGGAAAAAAACAAAAAAAAAGGGGGAACTGAAAATACACTTAATAGAAAAGCATATTTAAAACAACAACAACAAAAAACAACCCTCAAATAATGCAAACAGGTTTTTTTTCTGCTTGAATGAGCTGGTTTTCCAGGTGATTTCAAAAAGCCTTGTTCTGAAAAATGGCAATGGAAACATTTTTGCTATTATCGGTATGATGTACAGAAAGCATCACAAGACATTCTAAAATACACAAAGTAGTACATGTGAATGCTTATTAAATGACACAGAGAAAGTAGTACACACACACACAACAGTCAGACTGGAGGCACAAACCGAGAAACATCTGACAGATCCAGTCTAGATCTGCCGGTGGACGTCTGTGTCAGCGAGCAGACGGAATTACAGTCTGCTCCAACTTATCCGACAACCACCGGAGTACATTTTACGCTGCTGCTTCGTCTTGTAGAAAACCTTCAAATTCCAGATCCTCCTGCAGGTCTGGAGCTTCTTACGTAAGCTGCTGTTGAGTTTCTAAAAACCTATCAGATGGTGCTTGTTAATTTCTGATTATTTGAACAAGCGTCTCTAATTATGATGTGTTTGGCAACCAAGGCCACGGACGGGAGCTCAGGACCTTGGTGTGTTTCACAGCGTATGAGTGGATGTAGACGTCATAAAAAATGCCTGCACTTGTCTGACACCCAACAGTCATCCCACCACTGAAATTTTACTGTGTGTGTGTGTGTGTGTGTGTGTGTGTGTGTGTGTGTGTGTGTCAGCACCCCGTGGGCAGATCTTTTCCTGCAGTACAAGACTAGAAAGCAGCAGTGATGCACTAACTGCCTGGCTAACTGAGCTTTTTAACAGTACACATCGTGCCCGCACTCACACATGCACACCATCTCACGGCTCTTTTTCTCCTCCCTTGGCTCTCTTCCCTCGTTCCTTCGTCCACTCAGACATTACTGTGGTGTACTGAAGCAGCACACTCTCTCTGTTAGAGAGCTGAAGAATAGCGAAGAAAAGCCGCCGTGGACGGAGAACAGCTCTGTCGCGGGGGAGGAGGAAGCAGAGGCGGGGGGGGGGATGGGGGGGCAGCGAGGCGCATTACTGTATGCATGACAGAACTCATACAGAACTCACTGCGGCCCAGAAAAGTTCAGCTCACAAAGAACACATCGGACCACAAAGACATTAAGGACCTCTTTCTGTGTCCTGCGGCGCTGCTTCTGTGGCGCTCTCTTCACCGCTGCAGCTTCATCATGCGCACCAGCGGCTGTCGGGAGGCCTGCGAATACGTGGCACGAGAAATGAGCCAGGATAAAACAATGGAAGGATTCAAATAGTGAAAGCACCTCAGCATTAAGGGAACTGAGCTTCGAAGGGTCCCATTAACCTTGATGAAGCTCTGTTGCAGTAGTTGCTTCCGTGTACAATGCTGCATATCTGGCGGTAGTAACTCTACGCAGAAAAAGTACCTGAATTAACAAACTGGCCAATCTCTATGTAAAGAATAGAACATATTAACAGAAAAAGCCCAATTATCTCCCCTTGTAGACAAGTCATGCCTGGGATCACTGTGTCACTGCAGCCACTACACCACTACAGCGCCCCAGGTCCGAGACAGCAACCACTGAGGGAGACAGCCAATCCATCTTTCAACAGTAGCCTATGTGCTGCAGCCAGGTGAAACGTGGGCGATCCTTTGGTTTTCTCCAATTGCTGGGTCCATCTGTGTGCTGGATCATGCAGAGAGAAATCCACCACCTTCCCACCTGGTCCTGTCTTTGTGTAATCTGTATGTTCTCCCTGTGTCTGTGTGGGTTCCCTCCTACAATCAAAAACATTCTAATTTAGGGTATGCTCCTTTTGCTGCCCTTGACCTAGGCAGTGTCTCTACATTAGCAGTTGGTCCTCGGGCACTGGACTCCCAGAGCTCCTAGTGGTTGGATTATGTCTAACTGTAATTAGGATGGATTAAATGCAGAGAACAAATTTTGTTGTATGTATACAGTGACAGTAAAGGCTGTTCATTCACATGGCCAAAATGTTGAAGCTAACGCTCCATCAAAATGCAAGTGAAGCTCATCTGAGTGTTCCAAAATAAAACCGTGTGTTTGACACACTCATTCCAGCGGTACCCAAAGATCCCCCAAGGATACCTGGTATCAAAGGCATCCAGTTGTCCCCATGCACAATTCTCACACCCATACAGTAACATAGCAAGCACCAGGAGCCTCAAGACTTGGACCTTCATTCTCCTAAGAAGATACTGACATCAACAAACACCTCTGACACTTACTTGATACCAAGGCCCGGTTTCATAAAGCGATCTAATCTTTCAGTATACTAAACTTATTTAGTCAAGTACAGTTACTCGCCCAAATTATGTGTCTAATCACAGTTTCACATCAATGACTAAACTTGTACATTAGCCATCTTACCTTAGTCAACGGTTTTCATGGGCAAGACGGCTTCATGCGCGACAGTTTTGTTTACTTCCAGGTTGGTTGTTGTCATGAACTATCCAGCCTTTGTGTCGTTAAACAGCTTTATTAACATTTACGGACTCATACAAACTGGAGAATGCTTAGTTCTTAGCCAAGCAGTTTCAGCTTCTTCTTCTACAATCATCAAGCCTTTTTGTGCATACAACGTTGCTCAGCGTATCAGCGACAGCTGGTGGCTAATGTGAGAAATGTCACAAACACATCAGGACAGTCGTCTCGTCTGGTGCCAAAAGCGGAGGAAGCTCTCATTATGAAGGAATACAAGCAATGTAGGGGTGCTCTTGAGTGTTCCATCAAGTGGTGGTACATGATAGCTGCCATTTTTTGAGGTAAGACACTGAAGTTTTGTTGACTAAAATAAGATTAGCCTCCTCTGTATCAGGCTAAAAACTTTAGTCGGGTAACACGAAACTTTAGCTGACTAAGCACTTTGTACAATGACTAACATCAAAAAATGAGTCAACTAAATGAGTGTATTCAACTAAACAAGATTAGACTGCTTCATGAAACTGGGCCCCGGTGTCACAACCCTACAGTAAGACAGGAAACACCAGGAGCCTCAAGAGTTAGACCTTTGTTCCCCTCAGAAGATATAGACATTGTCAAACACCTCTGACACTTGTTTGACACAAAGTCATTCCAATTGTACTAGGGATGGGTATCGAGAACCGGTTCTATTTGAGAATCATTAAACGATTCGATCCAACGACATCAATAGCCTTTTTGCTTAACGATTCCCTTATCGGACCTTCAGTTGTTGTTGTGCTTGAGGGTGTTTTATTGGGAAACTAATAATTTCTTTACATTGATTGCAGACCCTGCATCGGGTCTGTAATCAACCGCTTTTGCAGCAGCTGTTCTTGAAGCAATGCTCTGACCCACTGCTACATTGGTTAACTACTTTGCTCCTTTTGGTACGGGTGGTGAAAGAACCGGCACGTCCGCTAGGTGGCGAGTGTGCTTGGACAAAGACTGTTATGGACAACCACAGTCAGTTGCTCTGTGTCACTCACACAGTATGCATATTTATCACACTACCGGTGTGCAGTACACTGACTGTATTCAACATGAAAACAAGATTTATTTTAAACTATTTGATATTTTCACTTCCTCACTTGGTATGCAGGTGCTGTATGTGTCATTTTTCAGATATGAAATGATGTATGAACCTGTTTCTAAGAAAAACTAAATCTGCCCGCCTTCACCACTTTTTTCTGATGTCAAGGATGACAAACTAATGTCTTCTTTTTTTCTTTTTTTTTTTAAATGGGGCCTACGTTGCAGTGATCATTATGGAAAAAAGAAGAAAAGCTTCATATATGTATAACTGCAATTAAAGTGTGACATTTGTCCTTTATAAAAACAAATGTTTAACCAACAACATAGCTAAACTTTTTTCCATCGATTACTAAAATAAGTCCCTTCAGCTGCTGTCCTGTTTTCACTCGGGGTCACCACAGCAAATCCAATGTGGATCTGCATGTTTGATTTGGCACAAGTTTTACGCCGGATGCCCTTCCTGACGCAACTCCACATTACATGGAGAAATGTGACAGGGGTGGGGTTTGAACCGGGAACCTTCCGCACTGAAACCAAGTGCATTAACCACTACCCCTGCCTTTTCCACTGATCAACAATTCAATATTTCTAATCTGCTTCATCCAAGCTGATTGAAAAAAAGACAAAAATCAAGTGCAAATACAGCTCAGTGTTAACCCGTGTTAAGAGTTAATGTGGTGACACAGTATGAAACAACAGCAACAAGTTTAAACAGCTTTGATGTATTCTTGTAATTGTGCTGCTTTTCTGCAGCTGGAAAAATAGTTTTCATCATCTTTTACCGAATTCTCTGCTCTACTTCTTATTGGTTTATCCACACTTGCAGAGTAGTAAATGGAGACAAATTTTTCATTTTGACCGTGGGATGAGGCTTTAAAGATTTGTTTTGCTCCAGATATAACAGAATGATAACCAGAAAACAGTTTCCTGCTTCACTGTTTTCCATTAACACTGCTCTGTTGTCTAAAATAAAACAGCAGAATAAAATCAATATGCATCTGCTTTTGCATTGGTAAGCAGAGAAAACAAAGACAATTCCTAGATGATCAAAAGAGTATAATCTCTAACACATTTGATGATGACTTACACTTTAATTCATCAAGCAGAAATACTGAAGGTTGTGCATTTCCACCTAATAAAATGTAATTTATTCCCTGTTTTCTTGGTTTTAAATGACTGTTGATTAAGCATGTTTGGAATCAGGTTTGCTGAACTTGTGAGGTGCATTCAAGCAAATTTAATTAACTGATAATGAAAACAGTTGCAGCTGATGCTCCACTCACCGCATTATAAATGTACAAGCAAATGCGTATATCTATAATGGTGTTTTTTCCTGTATGACTTTATTATACGACTTCTGTGTGACTTCATTCATATCAATCAACCATACCACCCCAGTTCCAATGAAGTTGGGACGTTGTGTAAAATATAAATAAAAACAGAATACAATGATTTGCAAATCCTCTTCAACCTATATTCAATTGATTACACCACAAAGACAAGATATTTAATGTTCAAACTGATAAATGTTATTGTTTTTGTGCAAATATTTGCTCGTTTGCTCAATCTTTTTCCTCTTTTGTCCGGAGGACACGATGTCCATAATTTCCAAAAACAATTCGAAATGTGGACTCATCAGACCACAGCACACTTTTCCACTTTGCGTCTGTCCATTTCAAATGAGCTCGGGCCCAGAGAAGGCGGCGGTGTTTCTGGATGTTGTTGATGTATGGCTTTCACTTTGCATGGTAGAGTTTTAACTTGCACTTGTAGCAACAAACTGTGTTAACTAACAATGGTTTTCTGAAGGTTTTTTTTGTTGCATTTACGCAATATCTCTAAAATCAGAAAGGTCTTGTCTCAGAGTGATGTTGAAAAACTAATTCATGCATTTATTTCCTCTAGGCTGGACTATTGTAATTCATTATTATCAGGTTGTCCTAAAAGTTCCCTAAAAAGCCTTCACTTAATTCAAAATGCTGCAGCTAGAGTACTGACGGGGACTAGAAGGAGAGAGCATATCACACCCATATTGGCCTCTCTTCATTGGCTTCCTGTTAATTCTAGAATAGAATTTAAAATTCTTCTTCTTACTTATAAGGTTTTGAATAATCAGGTCCCATCTTATCTTAGGGACCTCGTAGTACCATATCACCCCAATAGAGCGCTTCGCTCTCAGACTGCAGGCTTACTTGTAGTTCCTAGGGTTTGTAAGAGTAGAATGGGAGCTTTCAGGCTCCTCTCCTGTGGAACCAGCTCCCAATTCAGATCAGGGAGACAGACACCCTCTCTACTTTTAAGATTAGGCTTAAAACTTTCCTTTTTGCTAAAGCTTATAGTTAGGGCTGGATCAGGTGACCCTGAACCATCCCTTAGTTATGCTGCTATAGACGTAGACTGCTGGGGGGTTCCCATGATGCACTGTTTCTTTCTCTTTTTGCTCTGTATGCACCACTCTGCATTTAATCATTAGTGATCGATCTCTGCTCCCCTCCACAGCATGTCTTTTTCCTGGTTCTTTCCCTCAGCCCCAACCAGTCCCAGCAGAAGACTGCCCCTCCCTGAGCCTGGTTCTGCTGGAGGTTTCTTCCTGTTAAAAGGGAGTTTTTCCTTCCCACTGTCGCCAAGTGCTTGCTCACAGGGGGTCGTTTTGACCGTTGGGGTTTTACATAATTATTGTATGGCCTTGCCTTACAATATAAAGCGCCTTGGGGCAACTGTTTGTTGTGATTTGGCGCTATATAAAAAAATTGATTGATTGATTGAAGTGTTCCTGAGCCCACGTGGTAAGATCCTTTACACAATGATGTTGGTTTTTAATGCAGTGCCGCCTGAGGGATCGAAGGTCACGGGCATTCAATGCTGGTTTTCGGCCTTGCCGCTTACGTGTAGAAAGTTCTCCAGATTCTCTAAATCTTCTGATTATATTATGGACTGTAGATGATGGAATCCCTAAATTCCTTGCAACTGAATGTTGAGAAACATTGTTCTTAAACTGTTGGACTATTTTTTCACGCAGTTGTTCACAAAGTGTTGATCCTCGCCCCATCTTTGCTTGTGAATGGCTGAGCCTTTTGGGGATGCTCCTTTTATGCCCAATCATGACACTCACCTGTTTCCAATTAACCTGTTCACCTGTGGAATGTTCCAAACAGGTGTTCTTTGAGCATTCATCAACTTTCCCAGTCTTTTGTTGCCCCTGTCCCAGCATTTTGAAATGTGTTGCAGGCATCCATTTCAAAATGAACAGATATTTGCACAAAAACAAAAAAGTTTATCAGTTTGAACATTAAATATCTTGTCTTTGTGGTGTATTCAACTGAATACAGGTTGAAGAGGATTTGAAAATCATTGTATTCTGTTTTTATTTACATTTTACACAATGTCCCAACTTCATTGGAATTGGGGTTGAAATATTTTGCCAATCAGTATATGCTTGAGATCATTAATCTTTGACCAGACTTCTCCCAAATCTAACCACCTCTCCATAAATAGATATCCAGCCTAGCAAAAATAAGAGTCTCACTAAGTAACTAAGTAAACGTTTGTTTGGCAAAAATTCATTCCAGTGGCAACCAAGGGACCTTGTAACAAAGACATCCTGTAGTCAAACTGAATATTGCTATCAATTGGCCTCCGCAGGTTAAAGAGTGCCCGAGCCTGGCTGTCCTCACCTCCTTCTATAGAGGAACAACAGAGAGTGTACTGACCAGTAGCATCTCTCTGTGGCATGAAAGTAGCAGCCTTTCAGACAGGAAGGGACTGGGGAAGGTCATGAGGGCAGCAGACAAGATTATTAGTGCCAGGCTGCCAACCATTGGTGAAGTGGCAGAACAGCGATACTTGTCCAGGGTAAGCAGCGCTGTTCTGCCAGGCTGCCAACCATTGGTGAACTGGCAGAACAGCGCTGCTTGTCCAGGACAAGAAGGATAATCAGGGACACTTCACATCCCTTAACCAATCTGTTTTCCTTCCTGCCCTCAGCTAGACGGTACTGGAGTCTGAGTTGAAAAATACGCTGATTCAGGGACAGCTTTTACCCAACCGCCATAAGAAATAAATGCTAGAAATACTATGATAGAAAGAACTGTGCAACATAGAATGTAAGATATAGAACACACTGTAGCATCTGGTAGCAACTTTATCCTTGTAGCATCTTCATATGTGCAATATCCCATGTCCTTTATTTATTTTTTCTATGTTGTGTATACACAGATACAGAGCCAGATATCAATGCGGGTTCTTTTACCCCATTTATCACTATCACAAACCTTGGCCTGGTATTCTGTGCTTCTATTCTGTTTTTATCTATTCGTGCAGTGCATCGATATTTCATTCTGTGACAGCATCTGTTATGTTTTTTGTGTGTGTGTGTATACACACTACATAATATGTCTGTGTGCACAGAGGTGAATATTACCCTGAGTAACCCAATCAGCTGGTTCACTAGGACATAAAACACTGTCATAGCTTAGATCTAATTCACCAGCCAACAAGCTGAGTTGAAAGGAGGAGGTGTGAAGGACGGATGAAGGAAGATGTAAGGAGGTGAAAAGAGGAGGGGAAGTGAGATGAAAGAGAAAGAATGGATGAGAGAGGAGCGAGTGGAAGAGCAGAGAGCCAGCTTTCCATTAGAGGTCCAGACATGTTGGGGCCCATGTTATTATGTCACTGCTCAATACACACACACACACACACACACACACACACACACACACACACACACACACACACACACACACACACACACACACACACACACACACACACACACACACACACTCTACTAGAAGCTGCACTTGGGATTGCAACACAAACACAAGAGAGGCGAAGCAAGGGAGGCGATGCTCTGAAGGAAGCTTTGGTTCCGACCTCACAGCTGTGGTCACATACGTAGGTTGAAGCCACGCCCATATAGCTGAGACAGCCTTTCAAACATAACAGCGCAGGTGAATCCGTGTCTGTGCTTCTGCTGTTGTGATGTGACCAGTAGAGTCGGAAAGCCAACAAAAATCAATACAGCTTAAATATTTCAGTGCGTTTTGCTTTTGGCTGTTTAGAAACCGTGGCTCTCAAGATTGTGCAAAGTGGTGCCCAAGTCAGAATGAAAACTTCAGTCAGTCATATACAAGATTTGGCAGCAGATCTCTGTGTGATGTAGCTGATTAAAGAGTAACAAGGAAGAAACACAAGAGTCATCAGGAGATGACATATCCCCCCCAGTCCCCACAAATCAGTAACACAAAGTGCCAGTGGTCACCCAAGTACACCCTTGTGCTAAATATGAATGAAATATTTAGCCACCTGCGGCTCGCGACGGAGTCACACCTACGGCTGATACCCTAGCAGACGTGAGATCTCCATTTTTTTCTGACGGTGTTAGCAAAGGAGCTAACGCCACCAGCAGAGGGCCCCCGCCCTGGCAGAGGGACGACCTGTGGGCTCCAGTAGCGTCCAGTCATCAATTATCACCTACGTGGCTAAAGTCCATCAGTCAGAGATGCGCCATGGACGAGTGGCCCAGTGGTCAACTCATGTCCAAAACTCCAAATGAAGCCATTATTACACTGCATCCAGAAAAACTGGTAAGACTGGGAATTCACTGACGCTGGATTCTAACGTTGCAATGCAGAAACAACAGATGTGTAAAATATTTCAAACTGTCAATCATGCAAAGATATTGTGGAACCCAAAGTCAAAACCTAAGGGGCTTCTTAACATCAGAAGTGCTGTCTGTAAATTAGAACAACTCCAGCTCCTCTTATCAAATGCCAACCTTGACTTTTTATGTCTGTCTGAAACCTGGCTAACTCCAACAACTTCTCCTGCCTTGTTTACAGTACCGGGATATAAAATCTACAGAAATGACAGACTAAGTGGCAGAGGAGGTGGCATTATGATCTATGTTAAGGAAAGCATTAATAGCACAGAAACTGCCTTACCAGTGAATTGTATGGAGTGTGCTGGAATGAAAATAACATGTAGTTGCTATATATAGACTGCCTATAGCTACAGATATTTTTTTTTTAATCATTGGCAAATATTTTAAAATTGTACAGTGGTAAAGAGCTCATTCTAATGGGTGATTTCAATTTGGACTGGTTCAATAAAATATGCCGGAGAAAACTTAAGGATATCACAAATAAATATCATATGATGCAATTAATGAATAAACCGACAAGGATAACCAGTACCTCTCAAACTTTATTGGATTTAATTTTCACAACTAGGCCGGACCTCATTGCAAAAACTTATAACCTCCTAATGTCTGATCATAATCTCACACTATTACTTGTAGTCAGTGATGCCGGTAACGCGTTACTTAGTAACGCGTTACTCTAATCTGACCACTTTTTTTTAGTAACGAGTAATCTAACGCGTTAATCTTTCCAAATCAGTAATCAGATTAAAGTTACTTCTCCATGTCACTGTACGTTACTATTATTTTTCATTGTGGGTCGATAACAGCATTAAACTTGGTCTGTGGGCAGGAGGTCGGGGTTCGACTGAACTGCCCACTTTAAGCGAGCTGTGAGCTTTTAATCCGCGGTTTTTTGCAGCTGCTCGACTCGTCCTCACCTCTTAAAGCACGGTGATCAGCACACCTGCACTGAACTTTACAAAGACATTTTTATACTTTTTTTCCTCCTTTATTTATAATTCTGAGCTGAGCCGCTCTGTATCTGCACGTTAAAAACAGCTGATCCTCTGCGACGCGTCAACAACTAACACTATTTTCCACTCAAATGCACCTAAACTCTCTTTCTGAGGACCACATGATGTGAAAACGCAATAAAACTCTTACCTGTAAATCTGGTCATGTTTTCTGCATAAATAAATGTTATCCATTCTTTGTGCTCAAACGCCAAAGCAGGGGCGAATCTAGATGGAATGGGGGCGTGGGGCAAGGATGTGCCCCCTCCCCCACAACACCCCTAGATTAAAGGTGCAATTTTGAAGCCGTTTTTTACTACAACTAATATTGCTTAAAATAATAATTTCGACAAGTAAAATGTTTAGAGAGAATTTAAATGTTAGAAAAATGTTAGAATTTAATAGTTACCTTTATAAACAATGTAGGCTCGAAATTGCAAGTTTTACTGTTACAGTGCTGTCAACAGTTAAATATGAGGTCAAGAAAGACGTCTTTATTTTAATTTTTATAAAACAAGTATTTATTTTCATTGAAGTCAAGAAAGGGTGACTATAAAGTGAGTTTTGGCAAAACAGGTATCATTGTCATGTTGAGGTGGCAGAGGGTTGTTGTCGGCAGCCGGGAAAAGTAACTAAAAAGTAACTAGTAATCTAACTTAGTTACTTTTACAATTGAGTAATCAGTAAAGTAACTAAGTTACTTTTACAATTGAGTAATCAGTAAAGTAACTAAGTTACTTTTTCAAAGTAACTGTGGCAACACTGCTTGTAGTACGAAAGCTATCAAAATCTAGGCATAAGGTTACAAGATGCTCACAACAAAAAAGGCCATCTTTTGCCCCCAAAAGAAGTAGGGAACTTTTGGAATAATACTGTTAGCTGGGAAAACACTGACCGATCATGTGATGAATTTTTGTTTGAAATTAAACGAATAGTTCTTAAATACACTGTAATTCAACCATGTACGGCAAATGTAAAAACAAATATATCTTGGATGAATGAAACCATCTGGGCTCTTATGAGAAAAAGGGATTCAGCACTTAAAATATCTCTTAAAATGGGACATATTATGGATAGAATGAATTTTAAAATCCTAAGGAATAAGGTTACAATGCAATTAAGGAAAGCAAAAGCGGATTTTTACTTAGAATTAATTAAGGCTGCGAAAGGAAATATTAAGCAGTTGTGGAAAAGCATTGATAAATTATCAGGAAGAGGACAATCAAGGGACTGTAATATAACACTGAATTTGAATGACACAATTATATCTACTGGAAATTCCTTTAATCATTATTTTATTGAATCAGTTCTAATGCTCAGTCAGAAGTTCCCTCCGACCAATGCATAGAAGTGTACAAAATCCTCACTTCACTGTCTAGCTCACGGTGCCAGGA
Organism: Thalassophryne amazonica; assembly: GCF_902500255.1. NCBI lineage: Eukaryota > Metazoa > Chordata > Actinopteri > Batrachoidiformes > Batrachoididae > Thalassophryne > Thalassophryne amazonica. Next base: position 101,517,065 of record NC_047110.1, read on the forward strand.
TATTCATGGACTTGATACCCTTTTCATAAAAATTTACAAAGACAGTTTAACAGTGCTGATCACCCGACTTGTAAATCAATTTATAGCTGAAAACATATTTCCAAAGTCGTTAAAAACAGCAATCGTCATTCCTATCCATAAAACAGGGGATAAACAAGACATTAATAACTACAGACCCATCAGTATTCTTCCAGTTGTGTCAAAGGCTCTTGAAAAGGTTGTAGCTAAGCAACTCATTGCACATCTCGAGGCTGAAGACCTGCTACTTCCTATGCAGTTTGGGTTCAGGACAAACCACTCAACAGAAACAGCTTGCTGCCTCCTTGTCGAAAACATAAAAAATAATAAATAAATAATAAATAAAAAATAAAAAAACATCTGGATAATGGAGTAGTAGGCGGAACCTTTTTAGATCTACAAAAAGCCTTTGACACAGTCAGTCATCTGGTTCTTTTTTCTAAATTAGCTCATTTGAAATTCTCAAATCCTATCTGTCAGATCGTTCTCAATGTAAACGACTTACCATCTGTGATGCAGGAGGATATTTATATTCAAATGTACGCAGATGACAGTCGTTTATACTTGGGGAGAGATGTTGAGTAGGTAGCTTCTAAACTGACTGAGGCCATGGGTAATGTGGCAGCGTGGCTACTAAAGTCAAAATTAACTTTAAATATAAAGAAACATCTACCATGTATTTTTTGCAATAAACCAAAAAAGTGTAACTTTCCAAATGTGTATGTAAACAGGGAACAGATTGAAAATGTAACAGAATACAAATACTTAGGCGTTATCCTGGATCCTTCGCTTACCTTTAAAAAACATGTAAAACAAATGCGCCAGAGATTTAAATCTAGTATAGCAACTTTTAAATGTATCAGGAATTCTCTAACTGTGGAAGCAGCAAAAATTTATTTTAATGCAACGATCATGTTTAGATTCTATTATTGTATCACATGCTGGGCACAAGGAAATAAAACCACCTTGAAGCCGTTAGAATCCATTCACAAACAAGCCTTAAAAATCTTGGATCGGAGAACAAGGCTGCACCATCACTGCCATGTACTGGAAAAATACAGATTGTTGAATTTTGAAAACATTCAAAGAATGGCTAGTATTCGATTAGTGCATATAATTATACATAATTCGGCACCTGCTCCTCTTCAGAACTTTGTCCAGTTAACCATTCAAGTGACAAATAGAAGTACACGTTCCGTCACTAGGGGGCAGTGTGCTGTTCCAAGACGTAAAACAACTTTTGCACAGACAGCTTTTTCATATAGAGCGATTAAAGAATGGAACAATCTACCCTCATGCATGTTTCCCTTCCAGGGAAACATGCAGTAGAGATCCTTCTGGAAGGAGAGCACGGGGAAGACACAGGACTAGGTGCAGAGATTATATCTCCACATTGGCCTGGGAATGCCTCGGGATCCCCCAGTCAGAGGTGGTCAATGTGGCCCAAGAAAGGGAAGTCTGAGGTCCCCTGCTAGAGCTGTTGCCCCCACGACCCAATCCCGGATAAGCAGTTGAAGATGAATGAATGAATGAATGAATAAATACTGCATCTTTGCTGAGAGAAAGACGCTTAAAGCACAGGCATAAATTTGAAGTCTTCCCAGTTGTTGAGATATTCACTTGTCTCTGAAGTGACCTTCATGTCTCTGGGACCTTGGTCTAAGAGGTTGACAGAAATCTGTGAAGATCTTATGGAGCCATTAAGGTTGCTGGACACAGGCGTACGGTGATACTGACATCTGTACAGGAGAACACATTTGGTGTCCTGGGACCGGCTTCATTAAACAGTCTTTTAGTCAATTAATCTTTTGACGTTAGTTGTTGCAAGAAGCACTTAGTTGACTCAAGTTTCGCATTAGCATACTGAAGTTTTTAGCCTGGTACAGAGTAGGGTAATCTTATTTTAGTCAACAAAACATCTGTGTCTTACCTCAAAAATGGCAGCTATCATTTACACCACTTGACGGAGGAGGAAGGAAGGAGAGCCTAGTGATGGGAGCGGGTGATCTGGGACGGGAATAAGGATTTAGGGACGGAGAGGTTCAACAGCGATACTGCTTCCATCCACCTCGCCATAGTTGAAGCAGACGCTATTACAGAAGTAAACAAAACCCAACCCGGAAGTAAACAAAGCTCTCGTGCATTGGAGCCATTTCTTGGCAATGGCACTCGCAAGGCCGCTATGCTCATGAAAATCATTGACTAACGTAAAATGGCTAATCTACAAGTTTAGCCATCGATGTGAAGTGGAGATCAGACGACTAATGTTGGGCGACTAACCTTAGTCGTCTAAGTACGTTTAGTGGACTAAAAGATTAGAGTGGCTTAAGAAAGTGGGCCCTGGTGTTTGTGGTCTTACTGCTGGAATCACCTTAAATGTCTTTACTCACAAAAGACAAACATGAGAAGTATGTTAGCATTTTGAAGGCAAAACAATAACACTGTGGCCATGTTATTTCTCTTATCGCTTTTTCTCTTTTCTTTCATCTTCTTTTTCTTATTTCTTTTCCCCTTTTTCTTCCTATTGTGTTACTGACTTTTTTCACCATCTTTTTGCTTCCGTTTCTCTTATTTTCCCTTTTTCCTTTCTTTCCCTGCTTTTTCTTTGCCTTCCTCCCCCCCTGTCATTTATCCCTTTTTTCCTAAGTAAAAAAAGTGTTGACACTAGGTTTTCTAGGCTGGACTGAGGAATGAGGGATAAACTGCATCATCATTTAACAAGGCGGAGAGACACAAAAGGATGGTCAGAGACAAAAGTATGAAGAGCAAGAAGACGAGGGAGCGGAGAGAAGACAGAAAGGACAGAGGGTTGGATGGTGGTTTTCTTTTTAATCTTACATGTGCTCTTGAAGATTTGTATTTGCCATAACACACACACACACACACACACACACACACACACACACACACACACACACACACACACACTGAAGGGGGTGCCACATTTAACGGTCAATTATTGATGAGCAGACAGATGCAGCTTTTTATGAAGTTAATAACTGAAGAAAAATGAATAGGGGAGGAAGAGGAGAAACAAAGAGAAAGAGGGAGCAGAAATTTGTTGAGATCAGTTTTGGTCAACAGAATAAAGGAGTCTGCAAACATTCTACATCTTCTCCTGTTTTTAGCTCAACATCGTCATCTTTGTTTTTGGCAATGGCTTCTCTGTCGGGCATCCGTGTTACCATGATAGCAGAAGACATCAGAATTATTCACCTATCACCTAGAGCATAGCGTGCACACGCACGGTGTGTCAGTCTGACATGACATTGCCCTCACTGCTGACTGCAGCTGACGCCACAGAACTGTAAGATTCAGTCAGTGTCTTCCCACTGCCATTGAAGATTGTGAACATGACAACACAAGCAGAAGCACTCTGGAGGTTATTTTGGATCCCTGGAACTTGTACATTTAGTCAACGTGCCGAGTGTCACACGGCATGGTATACGCTATCGACCTGCTTTTAGAGACCAAACTTCACAAATGCTTTCAAATCAAATCAAATCAATTTTATTTATATAGCGCAAAATCACAACAAACAGTTGCCCCAAGGCGCTTTATATTGTAAGGACCAAGCCATACAATAATTACAGAAAAACCCCAACGGTCAAAACGACCCCCTGTGAGCAAGCACTTGGCGACAGTGGGAAGGAAAAACTCCCTTTTAACAGGAAGAAACCTCCAGCAGAACCAGGCTCAGGGAGGGGCAGTCTTCTGCTGGGACTGGTTGGGGCTGAGAGGAGAGAATCAGGAAAAAGACATGCTGTGGAAGAGAGCAGAGATCAATCACTAATGATTAAATGCAGAGTGGTGCATACAGAGCAAAAAGAGAAAGAAAGTTTTAAGCCTAATCTTAAAAGTAGAGAGGCTGTCTGTCTCCCTGATCCGAATTGGGAGCTGGTTCCACAGGAGAGGAGCCTGAAAGCTGAAGGCTCTGCCTCCCATTCTACTCTTAAAAACCCTAGGAACTACAAGTAAGCCTGCATGGTACTATGAGGTCCCTAAGATAAGATGGGACCTGATTATTCAAAACCTTATAAGTACGAAGAAGAATTTTAAATTCTATTCTAGAATTAACAGGAAGCCAATGAAGAGAGGCCAATATGGGTGAAATATGCTCTCTCCTTCTAGACCCTGTCAGTACTCTAGCTGCAGCATTTTGAATTAACTGAAGACTTTTCAGGGAACTTTTAGGACAACCTGATAATAATGAATTACAATAGTCCAGCCTAGAGGAAATAAATGCATGAATTAGTTTTTCAGCATCACTCTGAGACAAGACCTTTCTAATTTTAGAGATATTGCGCAAATGCAAAAAAGCAGTCCTACATATTTGCTTAATATGCGCATTGAAGGACATATCAAAAATGACTCCAGATTTCTCACAGTATTACTAGAGGTCAGGGTAATGCCATCCAGAGTAAGGATCTGGTTAGACACCATGTTTCTAAGATTTGTGGGGCCAAGTACAATAACTTCAGTTTTAAAAAATTAGAGGTCATCCATGTCTTTATGTCTGTAAGACATTCCTGCAGTTTAACTAATTGGTGTGTGTCCTCTGGCTTCATGGATAGATAAAGCTGGGTATCATCTGCGTAACAATGAAAATTTAAGCAATGCTTTCTAATAATACTGCCTAAGGGAAGCATACGAGGTCTCTTAGATAATAAACCGACCCTTTTATTTTTTTTTTTAACTATATGGATTTGAATGACATGCGATTACACCAATCATGCTTGAACCCTCGTGCGCATGCGTGAGTTTTTTCACGCGTGTCGGTGACGTCATTTCCCTGTGGGCAGGCCTTGAGTGAGATGTGGTCCCGCCCTCTCGGCTGAATTCCTTTGTTTCACACGCTGCTCGAGACGGCGCGCGTTGCTTTATCAAAATTTTTTCTGGACCTGTGAGGAATATCCGAGTGGACACTATTCGAGAAATTAAGCTGGTTTTCTGTGAAAAGTTTAACGGTTGATGAGAGATTATGGGGTGTTTCTGTCGGTGTAAGGACTTCCCACGGAGCGGGACGTCCTGCAGTGCTTCCAGGCGCCGTCGTCGGCCTGTTTCGAGCTGAAAACATCCTAATTTAAGGCTTAATTCACCCAGGACATCGTGAGAGAACAGAGAAGATTCAGAAGAGGCCGGCATGAGGAATTTATGCGGACATTCCACTGTTTAAGGACATTTTTTTAATGAAAGACGTACGCGCAAATTCGCCGAGTTGTTTCCGTGACGACTCGGCAAATCTGTGTGCGCCGCGACAGGAAAAACACCTCCGTGTTGAAAACCATTTGTAGAATTCAGGCGGCTTTTAATGGCTTTCAACAAGTGAGTAACTGAGAAATTGTTTAACAGCTTGGGCAAGTTCCAACTTGCCCGTTAAGATTTCCAACGGAGGTGTTTTTCCTGCCGCGACCCCCCGCGGTCGGGTCCAGCCCGACATGCGACTCTGCCCGCACGTTCTTTCATTACAAAATGACCGTTAACAATGGAATGTCCGAATAAACTCCTCATGCCGACTTCTTCTGAAAGTTCTCTGTTCTCTGACAACTTACTGCGTCAACAGAGCCTGAAATGTGGAAGTTTTCAACTTGAAACGGTGAGACACTGCCGCCTCGAAGCGCAGATCGCCGTCAGGCGCCGTGGGCCGTCCTTAAAGCGACACTACCAGACCAAAATCTCTCATCAGCCGTTAAAATTTTTACCGAAAACCAGCTGAATTTATTGAATGGTGTCCACTCAGTTGTGCCTTACAGTTTTGAAAAAATTTTTATCAAACAAAGCAACAGTCTCTGAGCCATTCCTAAACAATGAAAAAAATCGACGAGCGGGTGGACGACTCCTCACTCAAAGACTGCCCACAGGCGAATGACGTAACCGACAGGCGTGAAAAAACTCTCGCATGCCCACGAGGGTTCAAGCATGTCTGATGTAATCACACGTGATTCAAATCCATATGGTTTTTGAAAAAAAGTAATAAGGTCGGATACTTTTCTAATAGACCTCGTATATATAAAGTGAATAAAATTGGTCCTAGCACAGAACCTTGTGGAACTCCATAATTAACCTTAGTCTGTGAAGAAGACTCCCCATTTACATGAACAAATTGTAATCTATTAGATAAATATGATTCAAACCACCGCAGTGCAGGGCATGCTCTAATCGCTGTAATAAAATTTTATGGTCAACAGTATCAAAAGCAGCACTGAGGTCTAACAGGACGAGCACAGAGATGAGTCCACTGTCTGAGGCCATAAGAAGATCATTTGTAACCTTCACTAATGCTGTTTCTGTACTATAATGAATTCTAAAACCTGACAAACTCTTCAAATAGACCATTCCTCTGCAGAGGAATTCTGTGCATTCTGTGGAGACTTTCAAGTCCAGACTTAAGACGCACTTATTTTCCCTTTCATATGGCTAGCATACTGGTGCAGTTTTGTTTTAGGCTTTTTACTCTTTTAATTCATGTTATTAGTAATTGAAGTGGGCCGTGGCCTCAACTTCACCTAAATTCTGGGTCTTTTAGTGAAGCTTAGGGCTAGCGGCTGGCGATCACCTTAGTATTTCTTCTGTTTTTCTTGTTGATTAATGCTGGCAAATTATACAGTATTTTTTGTCTTTCTGATGCCTGATTCTGTTTTTTTCTCTGTTTAAGGTGCAACTCCATCCAGAGAAGGGAGTTGTGTTTGTGTTGGTGATCCTCCTGTCCTGTGCACCAACAGCAATTCTTGTATATTCGTCCGTGAATTGTTCTGTGAATTATTTCTGTAATTTATGTTTGTAGCATGGCCTAAGCAGAGGGTCACCCCTTTGAGTCTGGTCTGCTTGAGGTTTCTTCCTCAGAAGGAGTTTTTCCTTACCACTGTTGCTCTGGGGGTTGGTAAGGTTAGACCTTACCTGTGTGAAGCGCCTTGAGGCAACTCTGTTGTGATTTGGCGCTATGTAAAGGAAATAAATTGAAAAATTCAATTAGTGATGAGAAGATTGCTGCTACTCCTCCTCCTCGACCCATGCTACGAGCATTTTAACAGTTAGTGTGACTCGGGGGTGTTGACTCATTTAAACTATCATATTCATCCTGCTGTAACCAGGTTTCTGTAAGGCAGAATAAATCAGTTGATCAATTATTATATCATTTACTAACAGGGACTTAGAAGAGAGAGACCTAATGTTTAATAAACCACATTTAACTGTTTTAGTCTGTGGTGCAGTTGAAGGTGCTATATTATTTTTTATTTTTGAATTTTTATGCTTAAATAGATTTTTACTGGTTGTTGGTGGTCTGGGAGCAGGCACCGTCTCTACGGGGGATGGCAGGGGGAGAGAAGCTGCAGAGAGGTGTGTAAGACTACAACTCTGCTTCCTGGTCCCAACCCTGGATAGTCACAGTTTGGAGGGTTTAATAAAATAAAATTGGCCAGATTTCTAGAAATGAGAGCTGCTCCATCCAAAGTGGGATGGATGCCGTCTCTCCTAACAAGACCAGGTTTTCCCCAGAAGCTTTGCCAATTATCTATGAAGCCCACCTAATTTTTTCACATCAAATGCTGAAAACATTCAAGTTTTTTGACAGAAACCAAATTTAAGATGGTTGCTATACCCGCTATCTTCAATTGGCGGTGGCACCCATTATTGGAAGGAACCTTCACAACAGGTTTCTGATCAAACGCTGAAAGTGTTCTGAAATTATCTGAAGGAACGGAATTCAAGATGGCTGCCTCTGCTGTCATCCTTACTTTATTGAAAGGATGGAAAGTTCCTCTCAAAAATCAAAATGAAAAAGAAAAAATAACGTTTCTTGTATAAACTTGTTCTTTCAGTCATTATCCAAAGTTCATGACATAGGTGAGGATAGGAGTGTAAATCAGTTGATAAGAGAGTCTCACCTTCTTTCTTCACTACAACAGTCCTGAAAAACATCAGCTCATCAAATTTGCTCTGGTTGCAATACTGTTACCGCAGCATCTGTGGTAGCACAATTACAACCACAGCAAATTTTCATGGTACACTATTACATAGCCAGACTCTGTCATTTAATTCAAATCAAATCAATTTTATTTATATAGCGCCAAATCACAACAAACAGTTGCCCCAAGGCGCTTTATATTGTAAGGCAAGGCCATACAATAATTACAGAAAAACCCCAACGGTCAAAACGACCCCCTGTGAGCAAGCACTTGGCGACAGTGGGAAGGAAAAACTCCATTTTAACAGGAAGAAACCTCCAGCAGAACCCAGGACATATTTGGAATTCCATTCCAAAGATGTCCAGTCATCTCTCTTTTTGTGTGTTGCTACTAAATATTTTAAAAGCAACACAGACTCTAACCTCCTCAGAAGAGGTGAGAAGATAAGAGACTGTGGAGCAGAACCAGCAATGATGTGGTGACAGTCCCACATAGTTACATTGGTTTCTTCTTGTACAACTTACTGCTGGTCCAAACTGTGATCATGGAAACATATCCTTTCAATTTTTCACAATATTCACAAAATTTACTTTGTGTTCAAATTTTATTATCATAAAGTACCCTGAAGTGATTTTCCCCAGTGTGTCACGGTGCACTGTCACCGTTTCTTAACCCACGTGGGTCAAAATCCTAAATGTTTCCAAACAAGGTGAATTTTGATATTACTGATATAAAATTGTAAAACCTTTTTTTTGAAAGCTAAGGTATAAAATTATAGTGATGTCGAAGAAAATCCATTTGATGTCTTCAGTTGTAAAAAAAAACAAAAACAAAAAAAAAATGCAAAGGGACTAACTACACCTTGAAAAGACAGCAACAGTTGCTCCAGTGATGTGACTGTATTTGCATCATTTGTGAGGAATATGGCATCCAAATGCGCAATACGTCTTAGAACATCAGCTGTAACGCGCTGTGTGTGTGTGCGTGACCTAAGAGCTGGTGAAGGTAGGTCTTAAGGTGGACAAAAAAAAAATATAGTATGAGTATATTGACCAAAGACAGGAAGAGAGAAGGGCACAGTGAGGGAGAGACATACACACAGAAAGAGAGAACGAGAGAGAGAGAGCGAGCGAGAGAGAGAGAGTCAGTCATGCTGATGTTATCTGCTAACCTTCAATTAGTAGCGGCAGTCAGCAGGGTATTGATTAACTTCTAAATGCCAGAGCAGTGTGCAAACATCCACACACACACACAGGGGCTGATCTACTCAAGGTTTGTGTGCGTAAAAAACATGCACAAACACCACAGCTCCTGCGAAGACACCCCCCCCCCAAAACCCCCACAATGTGCATGCTGATTTACTAACATAGTGCACTGAGGATTGTGCCTTTCCAATGCAAAAATTAACATGTACTGCCCACTGAACTTGCTTGCCACCCAAGTGTGCAAAATTATGGGTGTTGAACATGCAAACTGGTGAGGTTTGCTCACAATGTAAATGTTTTATAATCTGTTCCTGTATTTTTGTTCAGTTGAACTGATGAATCCTGTTGATTCCGCCACTGTTTCTTCATTTTATTAACAAAAGCCCTAGAGCCTATTTCACCAAAATCACATACCCATACATTATGATTTATTTCTCAGCTCGTACAAGGTCAAAAATGCAAAAGTTTGGATCAGCTAAAAGACAGGTCGTAGGAGATGTTGTGGATGCAAAAAAAATTGAAAGTAAATAATACTTGGTACGAGTAAATTAGGTTTTTTTCCCCCCCAAAATTAATTCCGATTCATGTCTTTATTTGCTTGGCATTTCAGCTGTGGTTAGTTGATATGCGATTGAAGTGGATCTTTTTGTAGAGGAGACTTGACAGTGATGGATACAAACACAGGCCTCCAGAGATCCTGCTGGGAAAGCCCCAGATAAAATCAGGACATATTTCACAGTTATGGTTTTGCTGGATATCTGCTGGACGGTGAAGACACCCTCACACGTCTGCTGCGTCAGTCATCAACCCTAATGTTAGAGTTATAACACATTTTCAACACCACGTAAATGCTGTGATTCTTGTGAAAAATGAAAAGGGACTACACCTTTAAAGAGACGTGCCACCTACCCAAAGCCATACAAGATTTTTGTAATTCAAGATGGAATTGAGGTTGACCGATACCAAGCAGTAAATAAACCCATTCACAGTCCTGCTTTACGTAGATTCCGTCCACTCTGCTCCTTCGACTGGCAGAGGTAATGACGGCGTTTTCGTTATTGCTCCGGTGTCAGAGTAATGGACTTGAGGACTGTTTTGTGTTTACTTTTTCCTTCCAGCATCTTCGGTCCTCTTCCTCTCCATCAGTTTGGCTTTAATGAGCGAGAGCCAAATGTTTCTGTTGACAAAAAGAATGGAAGGCGCGCTGACTGTGTTGATGCGAGTGATTTTTCTGGGTGTTAGTGCTAAACCACAGCATGTGAAAAAGCCTGGAATACATCAACATGTGTGTGTTGCATTGTGAATGAATGCAGCAATAGATCAGGTTAGAAGGTGCTGAGCAGGAAAACCACCAAATCACTCAGATTCAATTCCTGGTCAGTGACGCTGCACCAAGGCCATGAAAAATGACATCATTCTGGGTCACACACATGCACACAAACAAACACACACAGGGCGTAGGTGAGCAAGTAGACTTGGGGGTGCAACAGATCACAAAAACAACTTAAAGGAACAATGAAAACAACAAACCTATTGTGAAAGTGTAGAGACACGGACCCACAACAGGGGGCGCAAATGAACGGTCAATAGATGAGCCAAAAAATAACAATTTAATGTTGTGATGGTGCACAACGAACATACAATCTCAGAATATGATTACAGTCAATCCACAAAGGTGACGTGTGGGCAGGCTCGAGGATAGAAGACGTCTGTCCTGAGAAGAGCCGGAACCACACGATTTCCGCCGCCACCGAACCTGGTGAATACTGGAGCCGCCAAGTCCCGAATTCCCAGGTGATCACCGTCCCCGACTGTCGGATCTGGTACTGCTGGCGAAGAACAAAGACAGTCAAGTGTGGGTGTGTGTACACCCTGTAACAACAACGGTAGGAATGCCACCTCCACCTCTCACTCAATATTCTGTAGAGTACCACAGTGATTCCTCAGGGGAAAAGAGTGCCGTCCTGCACTCACTCAGCTTCCACAGAAAGAGGAACCGGTACTCCTGCAAACACTCACAATATACAGATATATTGCAAAACACAAACGGCTGAGTCTATTACCTCCAAAGAAGTACGATATCTCGGCAACGAGGTGGAGATGACGTCTGGTCTTTATGGAGTGAGATGATGTAGAGTAGATGGGTGACAGCTGTCAAGAGATAATGAGTGACAGCTGTCACCCCCGGCTGTGTCCGTGGCGGCAGCGCCCTCTCGTGCCTGAAGCCCGCACTTCAGGCAGGGCGCCCACTGGTGGTGGGCCAGCAGTACCTCCTCTTCTGGCGGCCCACACAACAAAACCTTTGCCCATGATCCTCAATGAAAACATGGTGCCCAATGTCTAAAGTGACAGGCATAACTCAGGGCACCTCATCTGATTGCTGCAGCCTTGCTGCCCTAAGTCTTCCTCAGCAAGCACACAACTCTGTAAAAGTTGTACTTTTCCTGGAGTTCCACCCACGCTTAGCTCATAGAGTTTAGACAGCATGGAGAGAACCACTTATATGATCAGTGGAGAAAACTGGGAAACCAGTTCCTGATTGACCGTGCTTGGACAGGACCTGGGGCTTAATGTACATTGAGCAACGAATGCCTTGAGCACAACATAAACCAGCAGCATATCCAGTGCATTCAGAAATTATTCACAGAGCTTCACATTTTCCACATTGTCATGTTACAGCCTTATTCCAAAATGGATGGAATTCATTTTTTACCCCTCAAAATTCTACACACAATACCCCATAATGACAATGTGAAAGTTGTTTTTTTATTTTGATTTTTTTCAAATTTATTAAAAATAAATAAATAAAAACAAACACTGAAATCACATGTACATATGTATTCACAGCCTTTGCAATGAAACTCAAACCTGAGCTCAGGTGCATCCATGTTTTTACTGATCATCCTTGAGATGTTTCTACAGCTTAACTGGAGTCCACCTGGGGTAAATTCAGTTGATTGGACATGATCTGGAAAGACACACACCTGTCTACATATAAGGTCCCACAGTTGACAATGCATGTCAGAGCACAACCCAAGCATGAAGTCAAAATCTATTGTCTGTAGACCTCAGACAGGATTGTCTCCAGGCACAAATCTGGGGAAGAGTACAGAAACATTTCTGCTGCTTTGAAGGTCCCAATGAGCATGGTGGCCTCCATCATCTGTTCAAGCTCAGTTTAGACGGGCGGCTCAGTTTCGCTTTGGTGACCATAACTTGATGGTCACTCTGTCAGATCTCCAGTGTTCCTCTATGGAGAGAGGAGAACCCTCCAGAAGGACAACCATCTCTGCAGCCACACACCAATCAGGCCTGTATGGTAGAGTGGCCAGACAGAAGCCACTCCTTAGTAAAAGACACATGGCAGCCCACCTGGAGTTTGCCAAAAGGCACCTGAAGGACTGTAAATGTTTTATCTGTTCCTCTTTTTTGTTCAGTTGAACTGATAAATCCTGTTGTTTCAGCCACTGTTAGAATAATCTTCAAAGCAGCACCATTATGTGATTAATATCGCCATCGTATCATCCAACATTAATGCAGTGGTTGCAAAACGACTCGTGTCTACAACCAAAGAGAAATGTTTGAAATGCAACATCTGCGTGCATCTTTTTGGAATTGAGGTAATTTCTGCAACAACTACAAAAAGACAGATTCAGGCACATGCTGTCCGTTGGACTGTAGGTGCTGTCAAAACACTTGAGTGCACGTTACTGCTGCGGCTGGACCAACGGGGAGTCAACAGTACAACGACTGCAGCAGCACATGCTGCCGTGCATCCGGCATAGATGTGGACTGACAGCACGGACTAAACCATCTGTCCAGAAAAAAAACAGTACTTTAGGTTTGGTGATGTCGAGATGAGACGGCAGGTCTTTAACCGTTTCTCTTTCTTCTGTAGATGTTAATCACTTTAAGTGATGTGGAGGAAGCCTGAGCGTTCTGCAGCACTGCAGTGAAGGGCTCCTCCTTGGTTATATAAGCAATTGAAATCAGATGGATTACAGCGTTTCAGCGAGTGTTTGTGTATGGATCAGTGGGTGGGAATTTTATTTTTGCATGTGAAATAGGCTTTGATCAAGAAATGAAAGCATGGATGATGTAAAAGAGTGATTTTGAAAGGATGCATTGAATGATGAAGCTTATTTTCAGGCTTGGCTGCAGCAAACACACTGAAGTCTTTTGCTTTCCCGGTTTGGTCTCTGCTTTAGTTTAATTCCCATCATTAAAAAAAAAAAAAAAAGATAATTATTACAATTACAACTGATGACAGTTATTCTCGTTCCCCTTCTTTGACATTAAACAGTCTTCAGTAAAACTTTATGCATCTTAAACAATCAATCCCGTGCCTCCTGACAGCAGTGAGCCTTCAGATTGCTGACATTTTCACAGTCAGAAAATTTTATGGATGATTTGTGCGCTTGAATCGCCGCTTTAACATTTCTGAACACCACAGCACTGATGCTGTATTCACATGCTGGCTGCAAGTGGCAGACCGTAAACTGGATGTTCTGTTGTCTTGAATGAATGAATGAATTTATTCGGCAGACAGAATAACAACACAGACAATAACAAACTAAAAAAAAAAAGAACAACGTGCAATGAACCTGTGTGGCCGAAAGGGTCTCCAATGAGAGGACAATGGTAAATTAAGCCAGTTTTGTTTTAACACTCCAAAATGCACAAAAATGTCTTTTGTTTCACTCAAGTAAATTTTGCCCGTCTTGTTAACATGAAAAAAATCACCACATTTCCATCATCATCTACTGTCTGCCGCTGCAGAGGACAGTAATTCTGTTGTATCAATGAGTATAGTGTTTGTTTTTACAGACATCATGTGAAGACAGCATAAAGCTGCACGATACTGCGGGAAAAAGAATATTTATATATATATATATATATATATATATATATATATATATATATATATATATATACACACACACACACACACACACACACACGAGGTCTGTTGGAAAAGTATCCAACCTTTTTATTTTTTTCAAAAACCATATGGATTTGAATCACGTGTGATTGCATCAGCCAAGCTTGAACCTTCGTGCGCATGCGTGTTTTTTCACGCCTGTAGGTTGCATCATTCGCCTGTGAGCAGGCTTTGTGTGAGCACTGGTCCACCCTCTCGTCATTTTTTTATTGCGAATAAATGTCTGAACGATTTGGAGCTTTGCTGCATCAATTTTTTTTTCCAGAAACTGTGAGAGACCTCCAGGTGGACACCGTTCGGAAAATTAATATGGCTTTCAGGGACGATTTTGTGGGGATTACACAGATTAAGGAGTGTTACTGCTGCTTTAAGGACGGCCCACAACTGCTGAGAGCGTGCCACGCTCCCAGCGCCGATCGACAGGCTCACACCCCGCTGAAACAACCAGATCATTTCCAACGTGAAGGCTTTGTTGATCCGGGACGTCGTCTGACTTTCACAAAAAGGCAGAAGGCGTGGACATCAGCACTTTTTTGGCACATTCCACTGTTACAGGAGTTTTTTTCATGGAAAGAAAAGCGGAGGGACGCGCCACGGAGCAGTTCATTACGCGGCACAAAACCACCTCCGTGTTGGTCTCACAGGACGGCTTTCAGGTGGATTTCAGACGGCTGTCGGTGGGTTTTCAGTCGTGTGACTAACCGAGAAATTGTGCATGAGCTGGACATGCCAGAACATGTCCTGTGAGGCTTCATCACGGTGTTGCTTTGCGCCATACGGCTCCACCGCGACGCGTGGAATTCCTCCGCTCCTCTTTCCAAGACAAAACTCCTGTAACAGTGGAATGAGCCGTTCATTTCTAAACTGGATGCTGTCTTGATCCGGTATGTCATCTGACTAGCACAGGAATTGGGAAAAGACATGGACATCAGCACTTTTTCGGCACACTGAGACAGACGTGCGGAGGAGTTACATGCGTCGCCGTGATGAAGTCTCACAGGACATGTTCTGGCATGTCCAGCTCATGCACAATTTCGCGGATAATCACACAACTGAAAAGCAACCGACAGCCGTCTGAAATCCACCAGAAAGCCGTCCTGTGAGACCAACACGGAGATGGTTTTGTGCCGTGTAATGAACAGCTCCGTGGCGCGTCCCTCCGCTTTTCTTTCCATGAAAAAAACTCCTGTAACAGTGGAATGTGCCGAAAAAGTGCTGATGTCCACGTCTCCTGCCTTTTTGTGAAAGTCAGCCGACGTCCCGGATCAACAAAGCCTTCACGTTGGAAATGAGCCATATTAATTTTCCGAACGGTGTCCACCTGGAGATCTTTCACAGTTTCTGGAAAAAAAATTGATGCAGCAAAGCTCCAAATCGTTCAGACATTTATTCGCAATAAAAAACGATGAGGGGGTGGACCAGTGCTCACACAAAGCCTGCTCACAGGCGAATGACGCAACCGACAGGCATGAAAAAACTCACGCATGCGCACGAAGGTTCAAGCTTGGCTGATGCAATCACACGTGAATCAAATCCATATGGTTTTTGAAAAAATAAAAAGGTTGTATACTATTCTAACAGACCTCGTGTATATATATATATATATATATATATATATATATATATATATATAGTGTTCAGAATAATAGTAGTGCTATGTGACTAAAAAGATTCCATCCTGGTTTTGAGTATATTTCTTATTGTTATATGGGAAACAAGGTACCAGTAGATTCAGTAGATTCTCACAAATCCAACAAGACCAAGCATTCATGATATGCACACTCTTAAGGCTATGAAACTGGGCTATTAGTAAAAAAACAAGTAGAAAAGGGGGTGTTCACAATAATAGTAACATCTGCTGTTGACGCTACAAACTCAAAACTATTATGTTCAAACTGCTTTTTTAGCAATCCTGTGAATCACTAAACTAGTATTTAGTTGTATAACCACAGTTTTTCATGATTTCTTCACATCTGCAAGGCATTAATTTTGTTGGTTTGGAACCAAGATTTTGCTTGTTTACTAGTGTGCTTGGGGTCACTGTCTTGTTGAAACACCCATTTCAAGGGCATGTCCTCTTCAGCATAAGGCAACATGACCTCTTCAAGTATTTTGACATATCCAAACTGATCCATGATACCTGGTATGCGATATATAGGCCCGACACCATAGTAGGAGAAACATGCCCATATCATGATGCTTGCACCACCATGCTTCACTGTCTTCACTGTGAACTGTGGCTTGAATTCAGAGTTTGGGGGTCGTCTCACAAACTGTCTGCGGCCCCTGGACCCAAAAAGAACAATTTTACTCTCATCAGTCCACAAAATATTCCTCCATTTCTCTTTAGGCCAGTTGATGTGTTCTTTGGCAAATTGTAACCTCTTCTGCACATGTTTTATTTAACAGAGGGACTCTGCGGGGGATTCTTGCAAATAAATTAGCTTCACACAGGCGACTTCTAACTGTCACAGCACTTACAGGTAACTCCAGACTGTCTTTGATCATCCTGGAGCTGATCAATGGGTGAGCCTTTGCCATTCTGGTTATTCTTCTATCCATTTTGATGGTTGTTTTCTGTCTTCTTCCATGCGTCTCTGGTTTTTTGTCCATTTTAAAGCAATAGAGATCACTGTAGATGAACAGCCTATAATTTTTTGTACCTGTGTATATGTTTTCCCCTCTCCAATCAACTTTTTAATCAAACTACGCTGTTCTTCTGAACTATGTCTTGAACGTCCCATGAACGCTTCATCCTTAAATAGGGGACACCTGATTCACACCTGTTTGTTCCACAAAATTAATAAACTCACTGACTGAATGCCACACTACTATTATTGTGAACACCCCCTTTTCTACTTTTTTTTTTTTTTTTACTAATAGCCCAATTTCATAGCCTTAAGAGTGTGCATATCATGAATCTACTGGTTGTTTCCCATGTAACAAGAAGAAATATACTCAAAACCTGGATTAATCGTTTTAGTCACATAGCACTACTATTATTCTGAACACTTTATATATATATATATATATATATATATATGTGTGTGTGTGTGTGTGTGTGTGTGTGTGTGTGTGTGTGTGTGTGTGTGTGTGTGTGTGTATTATCTGGCACTGTCTCCATTCAAACAGATTTCATATCTAAAGTTTTTGACACATTATCTAAAGTAACTGGGTGGTGGCCAAGTGGTTAGTATGCTTGGTTTCATTGTAGAAGGTTCTTGGTTCAAACCCCACCCTTCCCACATTTCCCTGTGTAATGTGGAGTTGTGTTAGAAAGGGCATCCGCTGTAAAACTGGTGCCAAATCAACATGCAGACCCACCTTGGATCTGCTGTGGTGACCCAGAGTAGAAACAAGGGAGCAGCCGAAGAGTCTTACTAAAGTAACTGGGGAGAAACTTGCCCCTAATGTTTTTACGGCTCTATTTGCAGTGTTGTTCATTTCATTTCATCCTTCCTCTGCTAAGGATCCAACAGCAAACTGGATTAAAGAGGTGCTTTACTTCCTTAAAATGGAAAAAAAAAAATAAGGTTGACCCTGTCTGCAATCCATTTCTGTCCTATGATAATAGCACAGAATGTCTTTTTTTAGTCCACCAAGGATGTATTATTTATTTGTAAGTCTGTCTGTCTGTCTGTCTGTCTGTTAGCAGGTTTACTGTTATGTGTCGGACGCGGTCGGAGCACCGACCCAGCGTTTGACAGGACCCAGCATAAAATAAGCAGAGCACGGTTCAAAGGATAACACATTTTAATGAAAGTGAGTGAAGTGATAAACAACTAAAAAGTCCGCGGTCTGGTGAGGTGAAAACACGGCGCGCTCTCAGCAGCGCAAACGGTCCGGAGCCACAGCAGTTTGGACCCAGGGACCCCGCCGACACCCCCCAGGTGGCCGCGACAAACCGAGTCTGTGAAGAAAGAAAACATGAGGTGAGTCCAACACTCTCCACCCAGAGAGACACAGCTCAAAGGTGCACACAATCAGCAAACACTTCCTGGCTTAAATATATATATCAGCTTCTCACCCTGCAGGCACGGAACAACTCAGTTCAAATCTCCACTGCAGCAGAAGCTGATTAGACAATTAGCATAACGTGACAGCTCAATACAACAAGGTGTGAGGGACACCAAATCTACTGTCATTACTTCATAAAAGTCACCAAAACCAAATTACCTCAGGAAGTGTGCTGAAGAGCGTGAGACCTCACCCAATCCTCCTTCACAGACTGTGGCGTCAAACCTGGAGCGGTCTCTGCGTCCGTAATGGTGAGATTGTTCTCCCGACGCCGATCTCACACGTCTGCTCACAAGGTCGAGTCTCTGGCAATCACACACTGTGCATTCAAGGTTTAAGTGCAGCAATCTCTAATCAAGACAGATACACCACAGCTGTGAGTCCTGATGACCTGCACGTGATAACAAGCCTCAGGTGTTCAGGGTGAGGTCCTAATACTCAGCCACTCAGTCCTGAATGCATACCACCTGGTGGGAGAAACAGAAAAACAAAAACCAAGCCAGCCAAACACCCCAGCACACAACATTTACATCAAGACGACTGCACGTATTATATCATGGAACACACCATTAAATGTTGGAGGTGATCCGGGTCTGGATCCAGATTCTGGATTAAGTTTCACTTTATACAGGCTTTGAAGGATTACGTCAAAACTACTACATGGATTCTCACCAAATTTTCACCACGGATACATACCGTAATTTCCGGACGATAAGCCGTTACTTTTCCCCCACACGCTTTGAGCACTGTGGCTTAAACAATGATGCGGCTAATTTATGGATTTTTACAGGCTTTCTCATAAGTCGAAATACGTCAATTGATGCTGTCCATTAATTGTCTGAAAGCTGCGGTCCTCATGTGGCTTAAATTCACACACATAGTAAATATAAAGTCTTACCTGTTAGTTTTAGTGGATTCATCAACATGTGCTGAGTCAGCAGAGCCCCCCCCCCATGAGTCTCATCTTTGTGCCACAAATTGGAAAAGTCCCAGCGTCTCATTAACATCTCATTTACAACAGACACCAGGCGATCCTGGCTGCACGCAATTACTCAGTTCTCTGTGTGGAGCAGAGACGCCGTGCGACACGTGCGCTTGCTGGATGACGTGCTTGTCAGAAAAAAAGGATATACAGTATATATGTAATCAGAAGTTAAAAACTCTGTCTCACATCTTTCTGTGTAAATATCTCATGTTACAATGTGGAGACCCACAGCTTATAGACAAGTGCGGCCTATTTATGTACAATTTCTTTTTTCTTTTTAAACTTCTGGTGGGTGCGGCTTCAGGTGTGCTCTATAGACCGGAAACTATGGTATGGCGCTGCTTGTTTGCTGGTAATAACAACACTAATTGATTGCTGTGATATGTAAAACTCAAACAGAGTTAAAGAAAGACACAAAAACACATTATGGCCATTGATAAGCAAATATATGCACCGCACAATGTTAAAATATAATGCCATCATCTGGTCCACAAGAGGTCTCTATGGTGGGTACCCCATGTGCGTGACTTGTATTATTACAGAGTTATCATTGTCACAATAACGTGTCCACACCCAGAAAGACGGTCCAGCATGAAAATCTAATGTCCCACATAGTGTGTAAATACAAGTGTTTAAAGTTCACTGTTGTGGAATGGAGTCTGTGATCTAATCCTTTTCAGAGACCTTCCACACAACACAGCCTGAGCCTCTGCATTGACCACCAGTCACAGTAATGGTACAGTTACTATATTCTGTAGCCTTGAACAATCCGCCAAATTAGACATTTGTGGTAACTGTAGTGAAATAATTTTTGTCTCGGCAGAAAGACGGAAAGGCCACACACTCTGCTTCTTGATAATCAGGCCATGGATCCCGGGTGTCCTACCTCATCCCTTGTGGGATTCTCCAGCAAAATGGAAACGGTACTTAACACTGGAACTGATCTCTGCCCCAATCCCTTCCTCAAACCGTTTAAGCCCACGATTTAACTCCGCTGACTTCGTCCACCTCTACCGTGACCTTCACCAGCTCTGCCACACATTCTGCTGCCAGAACTACTGATAAAGACAGAAGGAGAGAATAAATAAATAAATAAATCTGGTGCCCCGACAGGCAAGTTAAATAAGGTTACCAGAGTCACAGAGACAACCTGTGCAAACGGGACGCCACACCTGTCATTCTTATTAATTTAAGCAGAAGTGCAAGAGAGAACAAGATGCACTCAACTTTTACTGCAAATCTATTACATCGGACATTTTCCTCCTCAGCCACATTCCATCAAAAATGTGCCTTAGGGAAGGTTTCCAGCAACGTCAGCGTAGCTTTTGCAAATGTCAGCTCTCGAGGAAGCAAATTAATATTGAGGAATGAATATTAGACAAGTGCACTTGGTTTCAGCAACTCCAAAAATAACTCCAGTGGGTCAAAGGACAGAACAAATAATGGCAATGGTGGAGCAGGTACGCTGTCCAGGCATGTTCACAACAAACACAATTCCACTGAAATGCCAAAAACATGCCAACTGAACAAGCTGAAATTTCCACCAATTAAATCTAAAATGATGCCTTTTTTTGTGAAGATAATTTAATTTACAAATGTCTGGAATCTTTTAAAAGAAACCTCAAGTATTTCTCCTAAAACTATTCATGCGAATCCTAAGTGATGTGACACAGCGACTGCCAATCTGAGAACAGGCTGATTGTTTGCTAGAACAAATTAATCCAAGATGGCAGAATTTTAACAACCCTGAAGGAAAGACACTTTTTTTTGGCAATTAACCATAATATTATACTATTTTAAAAAACAACAAAAAACATTTGATATTTTTTCTACCTCAGTTTAATTCTATTATTCCTCTAATTGTAGGTATTAAATGCTTGAGTACGTATATTGTTTCTCTCTCTCTCTCTCACACACACACACACACACACACTGCAGCCAGCTTGCTGTGCAAAATGTCAGGTTTCTAAACAGGAAGCAGTCATCAAATATAGATTCAAATCTTCTTGATAATTTAGATCTACAAGATGCAGCAGGTGGGGAAACACACATACACACTGTTGCTCCGCCTCCTTCCAGATGTGCATCTGCACATACAGGACACAACACAAAGTCAGACAAGCTGCAGACAAAGAGACAGACACACACACACACACACACACACACAATTACCTGACAAACAACAATATATAAAATTGTTAAGTTAGACCTTTTTGTGATGTTAAATATTTTTAAGAAACAAATTAATAAATTAAGCCAACGGAACGGAGGACGATTCTCGTTTCTTGACTGCAACAAGACAAGAGTCCCAGTTAGTGACTTTAATCCACACAAAAGTGACTCACGGTATTTTAATGGCTTTGAGAGGGGTTAAGAAGCAGACTTGCCGTTTCTGAAGAGCAGCGAATCAAAGAATCAATGAGCTAGTGGATCGAAGCATTGCTTCAATGGTTCACGGTTCAAAGTGGAGTCATTCATTCATTCATTCATCTTCAACCACTTAGTCCAGTTAAGGGTCGCGGGGGGGCTGTTCACGGTTCAAAGTGGAGTCGCGCTGCAGAAATGGTTGATTACAGACCTGCTGCAGACCAAACCCTGAATATCTGACTTTATTTGTAGGTCCATATGACTCTGAAACTCGGAAAAATCCGTATAATTTACAGACAATCTGTATAGGTTGACATGTATGGTCGGAAAACCACCGAAAATGTAATTTCAGTCATCATAGAATGCCTTTCAAACACACTATTGTCTGAAAACTATTTATAAACCACTCACCGTTTCTTGCTGAAATAAGAGCCCAATTTTCCTTGCACAACTTTTTTCCTGGATGCCATGATTATTGACTCGACTGGACTGATGCTATGTTCGTTTGATCCGGTTTGAATTTTCCTGTGTACACCTGCGTGGTGCATTGTGGGATCAAATGAAAAGCTGTGTATACTAACCTATAAAATTATTCATGGACTGGCACCTCCCTACCTAGCTGACCTAATTAAACCTTACGTACCGGCCCGGGCTTTACGATTTCAGGGTGCAGGACTACTTTGTGTCCCTAAGGTGAATAAGAAGTCTGCGGGTCACAGAGCTTTCTCTTATCATGCCCCTGTTCTGTGGAATGATCTCCCTGCGTCAATAAAACAGTCAGATTCTGTGGAGACTTCCAAGTCCAGACTTAAGACGCACTTATTTTCCCTTTCATATGGCTAGCATACTGGTACAGTTTTGTTTGACGCTTTTTACTCTTAATTCATTTTATTAGTAATTGGAGCGGGCTGCGGCCTCAACTTTACCTAAATGCTGTGTCTTTTAGTGAAGTTTAGGGCTAGTGGCCGGCGATCACCGGCAGGCGTATTTCTTCTGTTTTTCTTGTTGTTTAATGCTGGCAAATTATACAGTATTTTTTGTCTTTCTGATGCCTGATTCTGTTTTTCTCTCTGTTTAAGGTGCAGCTCCATCCAGAGATGGGAGGTGTATTTGTGTTGGTGACCCTCCTGTCCTGTGCGCCAATAGCATTTCTTGTATATTCGTCCATGAATTGTTCTGTAATTTATGTTTGTAGCATGGCCCAAGCAGAGGGTCACCCCTTTGAGTCTGGTCTGCTTGAGGTTTCTTCCTCAGAGGGAGTTTTTCCTTACCACTGTTGCTCTGGGGGTTGGTAAGGTTAGACTTTACCAGTGTGAGGCGCTTTGAGTGAAGCGCTGTTGTGATTTGGAGCTATATAAATGAAAATAAATTGAAATTGAATTGTGTTCACCGCGGGGACACGTTTGGCACTATTCAGGATTATTCGCGATTTTTTTTTTTTTTTTTTTTTTTTTTTTTACCGATGACGAACGATGCGTAAAAAAAAAAAAAAAAAACAGTCTGGATCTGGGCCTGGGACCAATCATTAACTCAAAAGAGAAACAGCTCCTGCTACCACATGAGTGGTAGTGTATGAGTTTTTTTTAACCCTTGGTTTTGGAAAAGCTAAGACATGTATCCACAAGCTGCAGTTTAACCCACACACACACACACACACACACACACACACACACACACACACACACACACACACACACACACACACACACACACACACACACACACACACACACACACACACACACACACACACACACACACACACACACACACACCAAAATCAACAAACACACATGCTCTGCAAGCATAAATTTAATTTAATTTAACATTTATTTAACCAGGTTAGTCCAATAATATCGATCGCTGGTAAATGCTGCTTTGGTACACGTGCTTGCATTCTGATAACATGTCAAGGTATGTAATAGTTGATTTCAGAATGCAGGCTCCAGCTCATGAAACTGGCAATGTCTAGGTTTGTTAATCAGGGGCCATAACTCTGCTAAAATGTGTCAATCTTGTACAATATTGCAATATCTGTATTATCAACCTATAACAAGGATTTGTACCCAGTTACATGAAATTCCATCAAAATGTGTGAGAGGAGTTGATTTTAGAATGTAGTCAACCACTCATGAAACTGACGGAGTCTGGATTTGTTAATCAAGGGCCATAACGCTGGTAAAACGGGCCCAATTCGGACGACATGATAGTATGCATATTATCAACCTATAACAAGGACTTGTACCAAGTTTCACGACATTCCTACTACAAGTGTGAGAGGATTTCAGAACACCGATAACCTTTTTGGGAGAGAGGGGCAGATGGACAGACAGATGGAAAGCGCCATGACATAATCCCCCCCCACCCAGGCCTTCAGCCAGTGGGGGATAAAAACCCCAAAACAAATAAAAACAATAAATGCTATCAAAATGCAACTTAATAAATTTCAAGAGCATATAATGAGGACAAACTATTTCATACTTTAATAAAAAAAAACTTTGATCACTCCACCAGATCAACTTTTGTTTTGCCGATGTACCATAGAGGTGGATGCTGCACTGACAATGGATTAGGAACAGGTGCAGTTTAGAGTAAACCTTTGCTTTCTAAATAATTAACTGCAATTACGTTCTAAAACTCAATACAGGACAAGTCCACACAACCCTGCAAAAAGGATTTGTACAAGTGTAGCAGGAGCAGACACTTCTCCATATCTCTCTCATATGTGTGGTTTTTGAAGTTACACGTATGTTGAAATCAGCTTGCTTGTCAGTGTCTCATTTCCAAAGCCTCGGTCTCGTGTTCACCACTGCTTGCATCATAGATTTTATAAATGAATAAAATAAATTTTCAGCCACTACTTAAGATGCAGCTACTTAGTGAGAGCCAACATCTATTCTTCAATATTCTACTGTTCTGTTTCTTATTTATTTGAAATTGTAATTATTAATTGTGTTATTTGGGTTGAGTTTATTACACACCATCCAAACTTGATATAACTGTCCAGATGGAGATGAATATGGTAGTTTGCATGAAGGACATTTGACAGAAGTGAAGTGGTGACATATTAATTGCTGTTTTTAGCCTGGCCTCGTTAGACGTGCCAGGCATTGGCCGACAAGCTTAACCCAATTGAAGGAAAATACAGTCACAAAAGTCTAAACAAACAAAACCCTGTCAACAAATGTCTCAGTTACACAACACACATAAAAACTACAAAGTCCTTAAATGTAATACACCTTGTGACAAGGTATCTATTTATTTCCTTCTGTTTTTAAAATATAAATCAATCACTGACCGATCAGTTATTAACAGATTACTGTTTTGTGTAAAAAAGGAATAATTAATAGAAAATAATGACGCATTCAATCACGTTGAAGGTGATGAAAGGAAAATGACTTGAAATTGTATTGAAAAGCCCAAAAGACATCTGGATGTTCAGGAAGAAGATTTCATAAAACCAATCATTCCAAAGTTGAGTTGAATGAATTTATTTGGCGCACACAAATACGTAACAAAATAGTCTCATAAAATAAAAATCTTGTAGGCAATTTCCCAGTTTTGTGCGGCCGAAAGGGTGTAGGCAGAAGCAAAATCTTATAAACACCCACCCCTTATACCATTTCCTAAACACACACACACACACACACACACACACACACACACACACACACACACACACACACACACACACACACACACACACACACACACACACACACACACACACACACACACACACACACACACACCAAAATAAATTAATCAGTGAACTAAAATATCTCAACACAACAGAACAAACAATTGTGCAATGCACAATAAAAAAAACTAACAAACTCAGTTAACCTAGTTCTTCATAGTATAATAAGTAATTATATTGTTTATATAAAGTCTTTTTAAGCTAGGTAAAGTACCAGATATTTTAATGCTATTAGAACAGTCATTCCAATTTTTTACACCTTTTACAGAAACACTGACTTTTTACAGTAGTTCAAGTCTTTAATTTATCAAATACTAACGTTCCTCTCATTCCAAAGTTGTCACCATAGCCAAACTTTAAAAACACTAAAACAAAACTAATGCCAGTTAAGGGTTATGGGGGGCTGGAGCCTATTCCAGCAGTCATGGGGCATGAGGCTGGGTACACCCTAGACAGGACGCCAGTCTGTCACAGGGCCACATATAGACAAACAAACACATTCACACTTGCACGCACACCTACAGACAATTTAAAGTTCCCAATCCATCTAACCTGCATGTCTCTTGATGTGGGAGGAAGCCGGAGCACCCAGAGTAGGGTGTCTCTGCACAGCTGGAGGCTGCATGTTTACGGCTGCACTTTCAGGCAGCACGCTTCTTCTAATGACGTCAATTCAGAACACTGCTTATAGACAGCGCCACATAATGGCTGCACGTTTACGGCTGCACTTTCAGGATGCATGCTTCTTCTAATGACGTTGATTCGAACATTGCTTATAGATAGCAGGCCCAGATCCAGACTGGTTTGGACCCATGCAGTTGCATCGGTCAGATTTTTTTATGCATCGTTCGTCATCGGTAAAAAAAAAAACCTTGAATAATCCCGAATAGTGCCAAACGTGTCCCCGCAGTGAACACAGCTTTTGATTTGATCCCACAATGCACCACGCAGGTGTACACAGGAAAATTCAAACCGGATCAAACAAACATAGCGTCAGTCCAGTCGAGTCAATAATCATGGCATACAGGAAAAAAGTTGTGCAAGGAAAATTGGGCACTTATTTCAGTAAGAAACTGTGAGTGGTTTATAAATAGTTTTCAGACAATAGTGTGTTTGAAAGGCATTCTATGATGACTGAAATTACATTTTCAGTGGTTTTCCGACCATACATGTCAACCTATACGGATTGTCTGTAAATTATACGGATTTTTCCGAGTTTCAGAGTCATATGGACGTACAAAGTCGGATATTCAGGGTTTGGTCTGCAGCGGTCTGTAATCAACCGTTTCTGCAGCGCGACTCCACTTTAAAGCATGAACCATTGAAGCAATGCTTCGATCCACTAGCTCGTTGGTTCTTTGATTCGCTGCTCTTCAGAAACAGCAAGTCCACTTCTTAACCCCTCTCAAAGCCATTAAAATATTGTGAGTCACTTTTGTGTGGATTAAAGTCACTAACTGGGACTCTTGTCTTGTTGCAGTCAAGAAACGAGAATCGTCCTCCGTTCCGTTGGCACAGCTCCAAATGCTGCGCAGCTCTCTGCCGAGACAGAGTCTGGTCAGAATTAATAACTTCAAAATAAATTGCTGCTTTAAATAAAATGACACCTCCTACAAACGTAATACAGACAAGAAACTACAATCAACTAAAAGTTTTTTCCTCACAAAATGAGATGTGCTGTATGTCTTTACAAATTACATCCTGATGTGCAGCACAGCCAGCTGCAAGAGCTCAGCTCAGATATATGGAAAGACATTCATGCCAATAATGTCTGAAAGGAAATGCTTTTGACAAAAACTACAGATTTTGTTTACACCTATTTATGTCCAGAGATCAAGGATCCACCATGTCAATTTTTGTTATAGTGTTTTTTTAGGACATCATATTTATACAAATAAGAAGTGTTCACTATGGTCCATGAAGTATAATAAATATATTAAAAGAAGTGTAACAGTGTATGTTGCACAAGAATAAAAGAATTAAGATTATTGAATAACAAGACGCGTACAATTTTTATTTTATCATTGGGCAAAAATGCATCTGTCAGATTTTCACTCTGGATTCAGCCCTGGACAGTGCCACCTAATGGCTGCACGTTCATGGCTGCACTCAGGCTGCACGCTTCTTCCTCCAGGGAAGCAGAGAATATTATTATATATGGAGCAATTGTGATATTTTAAACAAGAATAAGTGTATTTTCCTAAAAGTGTGGTTTGAAATAGTATTATTTTGGTGAAACAATTGATAACACCAGATGGGAATCTTATGACATACAGTATAACATGTTTATGAGTTTAATACAGCCTTAAAAGTTATTCCTAGTGGTGTTAAAATGCTATGCAGAGGTTCTTCTAATAAAGTCTAGTTTTAAAACCTAAAGTTAAGTGAATCCTCCTGTGGAAAATGATGTTTTTCTTCACCACGTAAAAATAAAGTTATACGATCTCTTTTTCAACGTGAAATTGCTGTGAAACCT
The DNA here is from genome assembly GCF_902500255.1 of Thalassophryne amazonica. Classification (NCBI taxonomy): domain Eukaryota; kingdom Metazoa; phylum Chordata; class Actinopteri; order Batrachoidiformes; family Batrachoididae; genus Thalassophryne; species Thalassophryne amazonica. The sequence goes on from NC_047110.1 coordinate 101,544,682, forward strand.
CATGTCATTTCCTACTGGAGTCAATTTGCTTGTAATGTTAACTGGAAAAAAATTGGGCATTACCACATAAATATTTCATAAGCCAAACTAAAGAAATCTCTTTCAAAATAATTCACAAATTCTACCCTGCAAAGCATTTCTTGAGCAGATTAAAAAAAGATAGATACATATTGTTCGTTTTGTTCCTCTCTCCTAGAAACTGTACCACATCTTTTTTTTTTGGCATTGCTCATTTACCAAGAACTTTTGGAAGGTCATTACCCATTCCATAACAACCCACTTTTATAAAAACTATAGAATGTTTTATAAACATATTATTTTCGTTTTTCTTTTTTGCAAAAGACGATACAATAGAAAATGAAGTTTATATTATTAATCTACTCATTATGTCAAAGTTTTACATACACAAATGTAAATTCTCAAAAAAAAAACATACTCTCTATCTTTTATAAAGAATCTGAAATGTATATGAATAGTATTGAACCTTGTACAAATACAAAGGCTGTAAAAACATTATCAGCATGGACACACTGTATGAACTGTACCTAATTTGTCATTTTATTTATTTTTGTTGTTGTTACCCCCTGGCAAATTTTTGTTCAGTTATATAAATGCACTGTATGTGTTGTGCAACTTTTCAATCAATAAAAAAATGTAAAAATAAATAAATATGTACTTCCATGGTCCACGAGGCCCATTTGATGGTAAACAAAGGTAAGGGTAAAGTTTGTGTTTATTTTAGATTAAACAACGCACAATGATCTTTTAAAATGTTTACTAATAGAAGTTGTTATTACCTGGAAGTAACAGTGTAGGAGTAAACTCTTAAGTTTTACCAGTATATTTCTCAAACCAGCTGAGATTTTCTTGTCTGTCAATTGTTTCCACAGTGAAGTGGATGAATTTGGGAGATGGCTGGACACAGAATTAAAAAAAGAAGGAAGACAATTCTGGTGGTAGGTGGGGCTCACTTAAAAAGGGGGTATATTGACATGAACCGGTACAAATGAAAATTATTAGGCCCATGAAAGTGAAAGATGGAGAGTTTATCAGATATATTAATGCTTAGCCTGTTTTTGCATGCTGATGTCCATCTCTGTGTCCGTCTCTCAGATGAGATGACTCTGAGGAGCTACTTCAGTAATGTCCACCTAACATTGATGCTTTTCCGGCATTTTGGATCAGTGTGTGTATCTCTGTGTTTTAAGACTTTATTTTGGTTTAATAATGTAAAAATAAATCTAAATATCTGCCTTCAGCATTGTCTTTGTTTTTCACCTTGTTCAAAACTTTCAAGCTGTCCTGTTGTACATCGAGAGAACACAGTGACCACACCATATAATTACATTATTAATTTACCTGATTAAAACATTATATTGCTACACATTTTGTCACAAAGTTGTTTTTTTTTTTATTATTAATAAGTAATATTTTTGGATGGAATAACTTTTAAAAGCTTAACTTTTTAAAGATTTTTGGGTACATTTAACCTTTACAATTATAGGTAGGACCTGAAGTACTACTTTTTGTGCAATGCTATGTGCTCCTGAAAGTGCAACCTTATAGGCTCTCGAGACGTACTAACTGATTTAGTTAAATTGTAAGTATATTTGGAGTGAAATCAAATTTGAAAAAAAATAAGTCACGCTCTTGAATCACAGGTAGGTGGTGCAGTCTCTAAAGAAATGCTCTGAATCGACGTCAGTAGAAGCAGCATGCAGCCTGAAAGTGCAGCTGTAAAAGAACAGCCTCCGGCTCTGCAGAGACATACTACTGCACCCAGAGGGAACCCACACAAACACAGGGAGAATGTGCAAACTCCACACAGAAAGGCCACAGGTGGGAATCAATCCAATGACCTTTTTGCTGTGATGCAACAGTGCTAACCACTAAGCCACCGTGCTGCCCGAAAGTACCTACTTTTGTAAGTGAAATCACTTTGTCACCTGTTGTTTCAAGATGTTTACAATATATTTATAACTCACGTTAACCTTGGAAAACACACCAAATAAAATAAATAGATGTACGCATTTTGTTTCCATTTAATGTTTAGAAGAATTTATTATTAGTGCACCTTCCATTTGGATTTTGGCAGAAGAGTGTGTTCTCAGTTCTTCTCGATTCTCATTTTGTGCCAGACCAAATTAAATTTACTATTCAAAGCTGTGTGTGTGTGTGTGTGTGTGTGTGTGTGTGTGTGTGTGTGTGTGTGTGTGTGTGTGTGTGTGTGTGTGTGTGTGTGAGATGAAGCTGACAGCTTACAGAACATGGAAAAAGTAAATTGTAATTCCAACATCTTTTGGGAATTGGCAAAGTGCAGAAACTTCAACGGCTCAAAAATCTGTGTTATAATTCTTTTGACAACTTTTTCTTTGTCACTGCAGGACTCCATTAGTTTGGTTTTGATGATTCCAGCGGTAATTACTTCAGAGGTGGAGGTAATGTGATCACTGACGTCTGTTTATAGCAGCTTATCTAACGAATTACAGCATGAATGGATTTTATTTTATGACAGAGAGAAAACAAAACAACAAAGCTCTACTGATATCCTGTCAGCAAACAGAGAGTTGGACGTCGTTAATGACAACACAAAGTCTTTTCGGGCGGTTACAGATAACAAACACAGGTTTACCTGTAACTCTGCATTACACGTAGGTACTGAAACTTTATTATCCATTTTATGGGGATTTGCTGTGCGTTTCCCAACGCTAATTAAGAACAAGTGGCACGCTTCCCATGTACGAGGACGGGGGAATTCATCCATAGAAGAACAACCTTACTACAACTTGGCTGTTAAAGAACCTGACAGGAATCTGAAGTGGACTTAAGGAACTTTAAGCACAAATTTAATAAAAAGATGAGTATTTGTGAACGAGGCCCATTATTCTTCACACTTGGAGGAGAACGTCCTAAATCTGTCTCTGGAGAATTTGTTCCATTTTCCGTCTCTCTCAGCACATGAGAACACAATCCCCGAGGTAACACACACACAACCCTTGAGAAAACATCACCAATGGAGATGTGCGCATAATTGCCAGTTGCCTTCATGACTGACTGATCACAAGTCCATCTGAGTCAGGCAGGGACATAAAATAATTCATTTCCTCACCCAGTGAAGTATTTAATTCTCTTCTGTTGCAGGCTGACCTGAACCATTTTCTCAAATCAAAGTTTGCTGCCATGATTGTGTTAAAATGCGCTTTGTCAGTAGCGCTGTAGTCTACTTTTGTGCACATGACGGTTGGATAAGTGGGTTGATGCTGAGCTTTCCATCTTAATACTAGAGCACCGTACTCATAGAGCGCAAACTTCTGCCAACACTAATTTACAATTCCACGTTAGAAGTGCCTTTTCATAAGTTAAATTATATTACAAAATATAGATCAAATGGGCTTTTCAATGTTAAAATCAAACATCTGCTCAGTCTGTAATACAGATTAGATGTGGATCAAACTTATTCATTGAGAGTGCCAGTTTGCACCTCAGTGCCACAAATAAGAGTGACTGAGGCACTTTTGACTGAGATATAATGCAAAATGTACATCAAATTGGCTTTTTAATATTAAATTCAAATGTCCACAAAATCCACAATCCGGATCAAATTTTGTCAGGCAATAGCGAGTGCCAGTCTGCACCTCATTTTCAAATATGAGAGTGATTGGGACATGTTTGATTCAGATATAATGTAAAATATATATTAAATTGGGTTTTCAATGTTAAACGTAAATGGCCACAAAATCTGTAATCCGGATCAAATCCAGATCAAACTTTGCCAGTCGATAAAGGATACCATCCTACATAAATATGGAAGAAAGTTGATCTTTTTTGACAGAGCTATGAATTTTTGAAAATTTGTTCAATGTTAAAGGTAGGGGTTTTCCCACTTTTCCAAGCTGTTTACTGACATTGACTTTTGACCTTGAAAATGTAATAATTTCTTGCCTATCAGGATATGTATCTTCAGTAAAAAATCTTAATGATATATGAAAAATTGTGGGCTCCAGGCTGCTCACAAACAAACAAACAAACAGGCGTGAAAACGTCACACCATAATTAATTTATTTTTCAATTTTCAATTTATTTTCATTTATATAGCACCAAATCACAACAGAGTTGCCTTAAAGCGCTTCACACAGGTAAGGTCTAACCTTACCAACCCCCAGAGCAACAGTGGTAAGGAAAAACTCCCTCTAAGGAAGAAACCTCAAGCAGACCAGACTCAAAGGGGTGACCCTCTGCTTGGGCCATGCTACAAACATAAATTACAGAAATAATTCACAGAACAATTCACGGGCAAATATAGAAGAAATGCTGTTGGCGTAGAGGAGAGGAGGATCGCCAACACGAATACAACTCCCATCTCTGGATGGAGCTGCACCTTAAACAGAGAGAAACAACAGAATCAGGCATCAGAAAGACAGTAAAAACACTGTATAATTTGCCAGCATTAAACAACAAGAAAAACAGAGAAATACTAAGGTGATCGCCAGCCACTAGCCTGAAACGTCACTAAAAGACCCAGAATTTAGGTAAAGGTGAGGCCGCAGCTACTCCAATTACTAATAAATGAATTAAAAGAGTAAAAAGCGTAAAACAAAACTGTACCAGTATGCTACCCATATGAAAGGGAAAATAAGTACGTCTTAAGTCTGGACTTGAAAATCTCCACAGAATCTGACTGTTTTATTGATGCAGGGAGATCATTCCACAGAACAGGGGCACGATAAGAGAAAGCTCTGTGACCCGCAGACTTCTTATTCACCTTAGGGACACAAAGTAGTCCTGCATCCTGAGAACGTAAAGCCCGGGCCGGTACGTAAGGTTTAATTAGGTCAGCTAGGTAGGGAGGTGCCAGTCCATGAATAATTTTATAGGTTAGTAGCAGAACCTTAAAATCTGATCTCACTGGGACAGGAAGCCAGTGAAGGGATGCTAAAATGAGTGTAATGTGGTCGAACTTTCTGCTTCGTGTCAAAAGTCTGGCTGCAGCATTTTGAACCAATTGAAGACCCCTAATGCTAGACTGCGGTAAACCAGAAAATAGAACATTGCAGTAGTCCAATCTAGAAGAGATAAATGCATGGATCAAGGTCTCAGCATCAGCCATAGACAGGATGGGATTAACAGATGAATATGTATTTATTCAGTCACAGTGGATGTGATCAGTACAGCAGCATCTTTAATTCGCATTTACACAAATTTTGTCGTCATTTACAGTCCACAGCAGACAAAAAGGGGAGCACGAGAGTGAGAGCACAAAAGGAATATTGACCTTTTCAGCACATAAATACAAGTCGGCGCACAGTTACAAATGCCACATAGACAGAGGCCATGGACTTAAAGATCTCTCAGGCCTGTTTGGGTTACTGTTTAAATGTAAAGAAGCAGCCTGTCAGGCGCACTCCAGATTCAAACAGGAGGTGCATCAAAAGTGTGTTCTGGTGCAGTGGGCGTGTCTCACAGATCAAGTAGGAATCTAGATTTGTGACTCACTGTATGTCACATGAGTCTGAAACAAACAGTCTCGGGCATAATCTGAGCTCTCAGCAAGCCCTGACACACCAGTGGGGCTTTTGTTTGAATTTTGTTGAATAAAGGGGGGGGGGGAGAAATCACAGTTTTTGCGCAGTTCACCAAAATTTGGTTCCTAGTAGATTTTTGGGTGTTCTTTTCCTTTAAATGATGACACATGTGATCCAGGCCTTCCTAGACCCCCAAAAATGACATTTTGCAAAATGGCCACCCAAAATTCATGAATTTTCCAAATAATGGCTCATCACGCACTATATGGGAATGTATGTCTTTACAAGTATACAGTGAGGAAAATAAGTATTTGAACACCCTGCGATTTTGCAAGTTCTCCCACTCAGAAATCATGGAGGGGTCTGAAATTTTCATCTTAGGTGCATGTCCACTGTGAGAGACATGATCTAAAAACAGAAATCTGGAAACTACAATGTATGATTTTTTAATTTATTTGTATGTTACTGCTGCAAATAAGTACTTGAACACCTGTGAAAATCAATGTTAATATTTGGTACAGTAGCCTTTGTTTGCAATTACAGAGGTCAAACGTTTCCTGTAGCTTTTCACCAGGTTTTCACACACTGCAGCAGGGATTTTGGCCCACTCCTCCATACAGATCTTCTCCAAATCTTTCAGGTTTGGAGTTTCAGCTCCCTCCAAAGATTTTCTATTGTGTTCAGTTCCTTGAAATGCTTCTTATGGAGCCCCTCCTTAGTTGCCCTGGCTGTGTGTTTGGGGTCATTGTCATGCTGAAGACCCAGCCATAACCCATCTTCAATGCTCTTACTGAGGGAAGATTTGCGAGATTGTTTGCCAAAATCTCGCAATACATGACCCCATCCATCCTCTCTTCAACACGGTGCAGTTATCCTGTCCCCTTTGCAGAAGAGCACCCCCAGAGTATGATGTTTCCACCCCCATGCTTCATGGTTGGGATGGTTTTCTTGGGGTTGTTCTCATCCTCTAAACGTGGTAAGTGGAGTTGATTCCAAAAAGCTCTATTCTGTCTCATCTGACCACATGACCTTCTCCCATGCCTCCTCTGGATCATCCAGATGGTCACTGGTGAACTTCAAACAGGCCTGGACATGTGCTGGCTTGAGCAGGGGGACCTTGCTGCCCTGTAGGATTTTAAACCATGACAGCATCATGTGTTACTAATGTAATCTTTTTGACTGTGGTCCCAGCTCTCTTCAGGTCATTGACCAGGTCCTCCTGTGTAGTTCTGAGCTTTCTCAGAATCATCCTTACCCCACAAAGTGAGATCTTGCATGGAATCCCAGACCGAGGGAGATTGACAGTCATCTTGTGTTTCTTCCACTTTCTAATAAATAATCATAACAGTTGTTGTCTTCAACCAAGCTGCTTGCCTGTTGTCCTGTAGTCCATCCCAGCCTTGTGCAGGTCTACAGTTTTGTCCCTGGTGTCCTTAGACAGCTCTTTGGTCTTGGCTATGGTGGACAGGTTGGAGTGTGATTGATTGAGTGTGTGAACAGGTGTCTTTTATACAGGTAACAAGTTCAAACAGGTCCAATTAATACAGATAAAGAGTGCAGAATAAGAAGGCTTCTTAAAGAAAAATTAACAGGTCTGTGTGAGCCAGAATTCTTGCTGGTTGGTAGGTGTTCAAATACTTATTTGCAGCAGTAACAAAGAAATACATTATTAAAAAAATCATACATTGTGATTTCCGGATTTTTTTTTTTAGATTATGTCTCTCACAGTGGACATGAACCTAAGGCCTGGTTCACACGGCAGGATAATTAGGCCGATATCGGACCTGATCTTCCCCTTCCGACAATCTTAAGGACGCCCCGACAATCGTGATGATGCTAAAGATAATCTTATCAGATATTCCTGCCGTGTGTGGTGTGTTAAGAGGACTCTGATCTGCTCGGAAGGACGTCAGGAGCGCAAATCAGGGATATTCAACATGTTGGATTTTCTTGGCCCGATATCTCAGTGTGTGTTGTGTCCTCTGACCAAAACAAGTACGCAGCCTGCTGAATGTGACGTTCAGCCAATCAGAAAGCGAGGTGACGGACGCACGGAGCGGAAAATAAAATCAAAACAGCTGTTCTGACTTACCAGAAAGTCCGGTGGTCGCGCAGTCCCCACTCCTTTAAAGAACGCCTTTTCTTTTTCTTTTTGTATCATTTTTCCCTGTTTTAAATAGTCCAGAAAGTATCTCCGTTTGTTTACTCTGAGGTCACATTTAATCTCGAGAGATTTTGCGAGATTTCCTGTCTGAGCTGTGAATGTCCGTGCGTGAAATCTGTTCGTGTGTGGTGGTGTTGTCCTTGCCGTGTGGCTGAACACCACACACTGTACGACCAAACCTGTTAGAGCTATGATTTTTTTATCTTCACGTGTGTGGTCTCTCAGGTTTTGGAAACCTAAAGATAATTTTAAAATCCTGTCATGTGAACCAGGCTTAAAATGAAAATTTCAGACCCCTCCATGATTTCTAAGTGGGAGAACTTGCAAAATCGCAGGGTGTTCAAATACTTATTTTCCTCACTGTATTTTCTAATAAGAAGGTTTTAACAAGATGATCTGGATGACGCTCGAATCTGGTAATGGGTCATCTGAAATAGAGAGAAAAATACAAGATTTTATGAAGGAGTAGAATGAAACCAGAATTTTTTTTTTTTTTTATTTTACTTACGATACGATACTTAGACACCAGTAGATAATTGACTGTCTGGGAAGAGATTTTGTTTTACAAAAAGTAATCACAGTTTAGTATTGTGCATCTATTGAATTAGAAACAGGAATCTGGAATACCTAAACCTAATTAGTTAGTCTTTTTGTTAAGATCAAGAGTGTTTCTTGCTTTCTACTATGATGCACAAATGTTCAAAACAGTGGGAGGACTGCAATTCATAAATTATAGTTGGAATCCTAATTATGAAGCAGTCCAAAAGGAGAAACAGAACAAGCTGCTTATTCGCTCTCCAGCTGTGTGAAGCCCAATCCAACAGAACAGTGCACAAAATAAAATTAACAGAAAAGGACCAGATGTTAACCCAACCAAACAATATCACAAAGCATTTGCTGCTTATTACAGAAAATTCTATAAAGAAGGGGATCATAAAAAAAGAAAGGACAGAATCCTTCTTTAATTCAATTACTCTGACTAGATTAAAAGCTGACTAGGTCGATACAATAACCTAACTAAGAAACCAAGAAAAACATGACGAAACTTAAAACTAATAAATATCCAAGAGTACAGTGCTTCCAAGGACAACATGACAAATTATTAGTAAATGAGTTAGAACCAGTTTTATAAAGAGCCTATAATTACTGCAGGACCCAGCAGAGGGGAACCCACGTAGGTTCAGGTCAGACTCAGTAATAAATGTTATCCATAAGGACAATAAAGACTGGACACAATGCATGACTGGCCACCCAATTACCTGTCTCTACGTAGACCCTAAAACCTTAACCTCAATTATAGCCACTCCCAACTTTCTCATACAAAACCATAACTCTTTTATTGCCACCCTGTTCCACAAGCACACTTGGGCCCAATCCCAATACTCTCCCTTCACCCTACCACTTCTATCCTTTCCCATCATTTTGCACATGGGAAAAACAAACAAACCTATAGATATATTCTGTCCTCAGTGAAATGATCTCTGCAAGTCTGCCCCGTCTCTGTTTGTCGTAGCTGTGCCGGAAAATCTGAATTGCACCTGACGAGCCAGCCAGAAGAAAATTAGTCGACTTGGCAGGTTCTACCTAGTGACAGTCATTCCAACCGTAATTAAAAGCCTGTATTTTTTCCTTAATGTTTATATAAAAACCTAGATTTTCAAGTAATAAAAATAAAATATATCAGTTAGATAACCAAAATTTTTGCACACAACTCCGTCTTCCTGAGGGCAGTCTCCCATTGCAGATTTTTGGCCCCAATTTGTGGCCCGATTTAAAAATTGAGGAAAGCCAGCATGTTTTTTTTTATATAGGAGGAAAAATTCATATTTCTGACTATTTTATACCAATGTAACTGAATATTGCCAAACACACTCAAATATTGCAGAATACATACAATTTCCATGACATAACTGTATTTGTGCACACGTAAAACACTACTTCCACTTGTTTTCACACACTTTTCCAAAATGCTGAAATGTCTTAGCATCTCAAAACAGTCTTCTGCTGAAGAGTGTGGCATGCTTTTCATGGGTTTCCTGATGCACAATCTTATATCAAAAATCTGCAGAGGGAGATGGCCTTGTTTTCACTAAATGGGTTCCATTTTTTTTTAAAACCCATGCACAAGCCTACAACTTGATAATGTTAAATACATTAATCTTGGAAAGGTATTACTCTGAGCACCACATCTGGTAGTCAAGTATTTGGTTTTAGTCTACTACTGAAAAAAGTTATTTTATGCTTTTGGCACTGATATGTTGATCATGATGAGCTTGTGTGGTTCTCACCTGTTTTAATTAACTGAAAACACAAACTCGCTGTGATCACTCAGTAATGAGCTGTGCTCCACGTTTGTGTCTCAATGTGTGTGTGTGTGTGTGTGTGTATGTACTGAGTCTACTTTTTTTTTCCCTCCAAAGGCATTGCTCAGTGAACCATCGCAGATGATTGTCAGGTTTAGTAACTGGGAGCGACAGGAGCAAGGCATCATGGTCCTACTCTCATGGTATGGTGTTGTGGCTTGGCGTGATGAGGAAGGTCCGTTTCCCTGTCATATGATGCTGGCAGCACCAGTCAGACAACACAGTGAGGAGGTTAGAGGACTCGCAATAAGTGTGTATGTGGTTGAAGAGCTTGTGCACGTAGGCTGCCCTAAAGTCTCACTCTGAGCTTTTCTAATGTAATGTACTTCAACGAGCGCCATCTACAATTCATCGAGTCTTTGTAAAGGGCAAGAGTCAGAAAAATAACAAGCATCCCGGTAAAACTTTTGTTTTTTGACATGAAAACAGCGGACTTCATTTATGAAACGCTAACACACGAATTTCATCTCAAGTATTGTGTTCAATCAGAATAAGAACCTTTTTGAGAGCCACAAAACCGTCTCATTTCCAACATGTGTTTAGGTAAGAACCACATTTACCACCAATGGGCACCTCTTAGAATCTGATTCTTTGGTAGTTTACGGCAGGTTCGAGAACACAAACATATACACAGAACACAAACAAATTCAGAAGAAATACCAGCTATAAGATAGTGTGTGTCATATGTATGCCTCTTATTCATAAATAATGTATAACAGGTGTCAAGAAGCTTTGTGGGACAGCAGTAGTTATGACGTCATAGCATCAAGCTACAGCAGAAGTTCTCTTTCAAACTGCCTTATAACCACTGACAATATTAACTATTAGCTACATACAACTAACTGTACCTTAAACGTTATATGAAGCCCTATAACTAGATAATTAAATAATTATCTAGAAGTGTAACTATAATCGCCTCTTTGCTCTCGGCCGAGACGGTCGCATTTTTCTCTTCTCCCTCCCTCCTTATCTTTCCTGCTTCTGTGGCATGTTGTCTGTGAGGCTGCCAGATTTGCTCTTCTGGAAACAGCAAAAACTGATCTGTTAAAGTGGTCTCTGAACGCAACTGACACTATTTTTTCTACAAGACACTTGGGAGCGGAGGACCCGACCTGTCCTGCCGAGACACGTGATGGGTTACGTGATGGACAGTTGGAGGAAATGGCAGGTCATGTGCCTTTACACACTGTCTGTAGAGGACATCGAAGATGTGTATATATTTGGCATGGTGGTGACCGGGTTCCTGCTGTGTGGAGCGGGCATAGCGCTGGTTTACCAGAAAATAAAGAAAGTGGAAGCGGCAATAATTGGCCCGTCCAGGCTGCCCCACATGATTTGATTCGATTGGAAGGGCAGTGTCAGCTCAGTCGGCGGGTGTTAACCGCACGTTGGATACCATCTCCGGAAGAATGGCTGCGCTGGAAAACCGCACTGATCATCAGTAATGACCACATCTCCTCTCCTAATTCAGATGTACTGAAAGCCACTCTGTCTCAGACTGTGGAATCTTTCAGGCGTCTGCTAATCTGGATTTTCATTCGGCTTCCCAAAACACAGCTGCACTTCAAGGCCGCTGTGATAAAAACCTCCTGGAGAAGAACAATGCTCATGCCTCACTCCCCTGGTCTCCCCCCGCCCTCAGCTTCTCCAGCTCTGACGTTGACTGTGGACAGTGGACTGTTCAGGGCTGGGCCCCTCCTCCCTCCAGAATGAACGTACAAGGCCGTTGATGGCGCCTAAAGGCGGCCTCCGGGTGTTCTGTCTGATAACTGGACTCTTACAAATCAATCAATCAATCAACTTTTTTCTTGTATAGCGCCAAATCACAACAAACAGTTGCCCCAAGGCGCTCCACATTGCAAGGCAAGGCCATACAATAATTATGAAACACAGTCTACGTCTAAAGCAACATAACCAAGGGATGGTCCAGGGTCACCCGATCCAGCCCTAACTATAAGCCTTAGCGAAAAGGAAAGTTTTAAGCCTAATCTTAAAAGTAGAGAGGGTATCTGTCTCCCTGATCTGAATTGGGAGCTGGTTCCACAGGAGAGGAGCCTGAAAGCTGAAGGCTCTGCCTCCCATTCTACTCTTACAAACCCTAGGAACTACAAGTAAGCCCGCAGTCTGAGAGCGAAGCGCTCTAATGGGGTAATATGGTACTACGAGGTCCCTAAGATAAGATGGGACCTGATTATTCAAAACCTTATAAGTAAGAAGAAGAATTTTAAATTCTATTCTAGCATTAACAGGAAGCCAATGAAGGGAGGCCAACACGGGTGAGATATGCTCTCTCCTGCTAGTCCCCGTCAGTACTCTAGCTGCAGCATTCTGAACCAACTGAAGGCTTTTTAGGGAACTTTTAGGACAACCTGATAATAATGAATTACAATAGTCCAGCCTAGAGGAAACAAATGCATGAATTAGTTTTTCAGCATCACTCTGAGACAAGACCTTTCTGATTTTAGAGATATTGCGTAAATGCAAAAAGGCAGTCCTACATATTTGTTTAATATGCGCTTTGAATGACATATCCTGATCAAAAATAACTCCAAGATTTCTCACAGTATTACTAGAGATCAGGGAAATGCCATCCAGAGTAACGATCTGGTTAGACACCATGCTTCTAAGATTTGTGGGGCCAAGTACAATAACTTCAGTTTTATCTGAGTTTAAAAGCAGGAAATTAGAGGTCATCCATGTCTTTATGTCTGTAAGACAATCCTGCAGTTTAGCTAATTGGTGCGTATCCTCTGGCTTCATGGATAGATAAAGCTGGGTATCATCTGCGTAACAATGAAAATTTAAGCAATACCGTCTAATAATACTGCCCAAGGGAAGCATGTATAAAGTGAATAAAATTGGTCCTAGCACAGAACCTTGTGGAACTCCATAATTAACTTTAGTCTGTGAAGAAGATTCCCCATTTACATGAACAAACTGTAATCTATTAGACAAATATGATTCAAACCACCGCAGCGCAATGCCTTTAATACCTATGACATGACTCGGTCGTCGTCTCTCGTCCTGTTGTGTGTGATCATTGTTCATTGTGCTGATGGGTTTTTTCCTGCATTGCTGCTGCATGATTCAATGCAGCAGCAATGAAGGAAGTTTTACCTTGTGTGTGCTTTTTATATGTGTTCATGTACCGGGCCAGCTTATGTGCGTTGTGTTATGTGTGTGTCGTCTGTCGTCATGAGGCCGGTCATGGTTTGCTCAGCCCTGCTGTTGACCTAAGGCAGGATATACATCTGGAGCTGGTCCGCGGGCGCCTAAAGGCGACTACTGCTCCTAACTGGCAATTAGGATGGGTTAAATGCAGTAAACACATTTCATTGTGCAGGGAACATGTTCCTTTGTGCATATGACAATAAAATTCTTTTGAATCCTTTGAATCCTATAAACAATAACTACATGTTAGAATAACCCAAAAACTGTAAATGCTACAATAAATCTTGTATCGCACCTAAAATAAAGGTGTATGTAATGAGGATGAACTCATTTAAAATCTGATCAACTCTGATGCATCAGATCAATCCAAAGAGCAACTTTGTTTTGCTTGACATTCAATAAAGTTGTCTGCCACCTGCTGGATGGTTAGCGGATGCTGGATTAGGAGCAGGTGTGGCTGTCAATGAGAGAGTGACAGACCTTTTTCCAGACAGAAATGCCCCAACTCTTCAAAAGGTTATCAAACTATTTCCAAAGCCTAGAGGTCTGGTGGCCACTACGGCTACTGCCACTCATCAAGACAAAACCAGACAAAGGATGACATTTGAAAATGTAAAAATGTTTCCCCTTGACAGTCATGGAAATGATTAAAAACAGATGATAGTGTAGTGTTGGCAGTGACTAATGCTTTCAGCACTAACAGCACTTCATGCACAAGCTTTTATCAACATGACCAACCTCAAAAATACTCTATTATTACTAACAACAAACTGTCAAAATGCACTTTGCAGCAAAGATTAAAGGTTCACTGGATTTCAAATTTAGGGTACAATACCTGCATGCAAACACACACACGAAAAGTAACTGCAAAATTTTCACTACGGGATCAGGGTCTGTTGCTAGGATACAGTCAAGTTTTCAGCTGTGACAATCTCATTTTCATGTTGCGGACTCTTTACTGTTCTGCCTCGCTCGCTCTGGTTCACTATATATATATCGAAGTCTCTCGATTTGAATACACTCATGCACTTAAAAAAATGCACACAAAGCTGCTCTAAAAGCCACAGGCGACTGTGCATGTGTGTGTGTACGCGTGTGTGAATGAGCCAGCTGCAGCAACTCAGGGACTAATGAGCTCATCATCGTTGGAGGAACAGGAATAAAAATCAAATGACTTGAAGAATCCATTAAGGTAGCCAATCACGCGTCTCAAAGCGAGCCAACTGGTTACCGACCCACTGCCTTTGCCTAAATGACCACAATCGATACGTGTGTGCACAGATATGTGTTTATTGCTGTAACATGATTTGATCCCCGGCTGGATTCCGTGTTCATAATGTGACATAAAAACGACTTCAAGTGGATTATTTTTCATTGACAGTAAGAAGCGAGGGATCTCACCAAAGAAGTAAGAAAAAAAAAAATAAATGTTACTCTGGAGCAGTGATTCCCAATCCAGGTCCTTTGGACCCAGAGTACTGCACTTTTTCAACTTGTCTCTGAACTACTCAGACCAGATCAGATCAATCAGTCAACAACTGGCTGATAAATGTAACCAATTTCTCTCATTTCATACAGACAGGGCAGGAAAAAAAATACATCTGTTAGTTCCGCAACCTTACTGCATCTCATCAGTACTTCTTTTTATGGTCTTTAAATGTGCAATAACAAGACGTCTGCAGCTGCTCATATGTGCAACCAACTCTTCCACTCTCAGAAAGTGCAATAAATCATTTATATGTTCAATACTATGAAGACTACTAGGTGCGATAATTCGGGCTCAGGGTTAAAGTGGTTTTTAAAGTAGACTGTTCTGGACATCACTGGTCAATGTATTCTCTTCTAATATGGTTATTTTTCATATTCACTGCTCTGTGTCGACTTGTGTCTCTGTTAATCTGGGCAGTTGCAAAATTAGCAATTTCCTTCGGGATTAAAGGAAAAAACCCACTAATGATTTACGATTGGGTTTGTAGATTATGATATTGAGAGCCCACATGGGCACAATTTGGTGGGGGATAGGGTGACATGTCTCCCCCACCTTTTCAACCGAGGAGACAGAATATGGTATGTCTCCCCACCTTCTGACATATATGTGTGTACTTGAAACATGCTATGCCAGTCTTATGTGCAAACCATGTCAGTCTTATGTGCAAAACCATGTCAGAATAGTATCTTTGTTTCTGCAAGTTTGTATTTTTAGCAGCATTGACTTGTTTACAACACCTGTTTCTTGTTTGTCACATTCGGAATTTTCTGGGACTGCATTTGCCCAGATTTGAAACCAAAAATAGTTGCCTCTAGGGACTAGTGTCTACACATAAGTATCAACGGACCATATGCTAATTGACTAAATTCTGAAAGTTAGAAAAGGAAATCAGAAAAGCTATCTGGGACCTCAGAAAGCCCATCTGCAATTATTGCTTGATCTCCAAAATCAGTCTATGCAAGCGAAATTATGTTCAGTATGAGTGTTGTCATTAGTGCCACGTCAAAAATTAAATTCATAAGTAATTTATCCTAAACTTATGATCTGTTGTTTTTTCAAACTTATGCAAAAACAAATCTTGAGAAAAAAAATACATTATGCGATAGTTAATAATTATTAAGAGCCTGTTCTTTCATATTTATGAATACATTTTACCACATTGCAGTTGTTTTTTAATGAAAACTGAACCTATCATTCTTTTTGAGTTCTACACATGTGGTGATACCTTATTTACACCAGGATGTTAATAAAATCAATGCTGGCTATTCTCAGAATAAAGTACTTATATTCACAGTTTCAAACTGCATAAGTCAAATGGTGTCCACTTTATGGTCTTCTCAAAACATTAAAATTACTGTTCAGGATGCTCAGAATGCATCTGAGCTTATCTAGAAACCGTTGGCTTCTGGGGGCCTAAAGCGGCCCCCAGACCCCCAGCATATGGCCTTCGGCCCTGCGGGCCTTGCACTTTGTCCCCCTAATTTCTAGTTCTAAATTGCGCCCTTGAGAGCCCATATGAAAAGTTGTAGGCATGTGTAATCATTTATGTTAAAGTTAAGAGCGTTTTTGTAAGGCTGGTCTAAACCCACCAGCAGGCGGCCAAGCCGGCTGCTATAATAGCGATGTATGACGTCACATGGGCATAGAGGTTCACAATTCTGCCAGTGTTGCTCTTCAGTATAGAAGGGGCAAGCCCGGGTCGGTATCGGAACCCGCAGGTTGGACGGGAACTTCCCGATCCATAATGCGGGATTTTCTGATACTGGAGAGAAACCACGTCTGTGAAACCTCTCTCGTGCTACCTGCTCTCTGCTGTTTACTGCTTAATGGCGGGAGAGGAAGGGGAGTGGGAGGTTTCTGCGCTGAAGACGAGCTGTTACTTCAGCACATGTACCAGAGATGAATTTTAATCCACCAGTAACTGCAAATTTCCACGTGGCTCTTGGGTTCAAATGGTGTGTGCCGCAGAGCACGGATTTTCTGAAAAATGAACTGAATTGTTACTGAAAATCAGCTGCTTCAACCTCCCGAGGCTGTGAAACGCACTGCTGAGGAAGCCAGCCAAACAGAGATTCACTTTCTCTTCGCTGAACGGGAAAACCACCAAAATCATTCAGTGTTTATCCAGAGCCATGAGCACCACTGATTATACATTTAGAAATGTAGTTTATTTTACAGTTCAAAGGCTTTGTGTTTGCTCAGCAGGAAAACGGAGTGAGAGAGAGAGAGAGAGAGAGAGAGAGAGAGAGAGAGAGAGAGAGAGAGAGAAAACTTTTACATCAGCGCATGATCGCCATCTGTAGATTTCTGTGCTCATGCTACATCACAGCAGTGCCGCAGGCAATCCGGGATTTTTTTCCTGATTGGTTAAAATTGTGTCAAAATCGCTGAATTCTGCTTAAATGCCGACTTTCAAGGCTGATATTTCAGTTGTAAGAGCACCTTATTTTCATTGATACGCATCAATCGTTACTTTATAACAGTCTATCTTCCCAGCTGTATTTTATCAGTGGGTTTTCTTTTCCTTTAATGAAGTCTTCTGATTCTGAAAATATGCAAGTACTTGAGGACCTGGCAACCAGAATTGAGAATCACTGCTCCAGAGTATGATGGGGAAGAAAGCTCTTAGTGAGCAAGTGACAAGCAGACTTGGAGATTTGTTTGTAGGGTGGTTGAACTTACTCTGATCTGACACATTACAACCATGACCCTTTGTGTCCCCTGGACCACATGTACATGTGAGGATAAACTGCAAACATCCATCCATCCATCCATTTTCTTCCGCTTTATCCGGAGTCGGGTCGCGGGGGAAGCAGCTCAAGCAAAGCCGCCCAGACCTCCCAATCCACACACACCACCCCCAGCTCCTCCGGGGGAACCCCAAGGCGTTCCCAAGCCAGCCGAGAGATGTAGTCCCTCCAGCGTGTCCTGGGTCTTCCCCAGGGCCTCCTCCCAATTGGATGTGCCCGGAACACCTCTCCAGCGAGGCGTCCAGCGGGCATCCGGAAAAGATGCCCAAGCCACCTCAACTGACTCCTTTCGACGTGGAGGAGCAGCGGCTCGACTCCGAGCTCCTCCCGAGTGACCAAGCTCCTCACCCTATCTCTAAGGGAGCGCCTAGCCACCCTGCGGAGGAAACTCATCTTGGCCACTTGTACTCACGATCTCGTTCTTTCGGTCATGAGCCAAATCTCATGACCATAGGTGAGGATCGGAACGTAGATCGATCGGTAAATCGAGAGCTTTTCCCCCCTACTCAGCTCTCTCTTCACGACGACGGTCCCATACAGCGACTGCATCACTGCAGATGCTGCACCGATCCGTCTATTGATCTCACACTCCATCCGTCCCTCACTCGTGAACAAGACCCCGAGATACTTAAACTCCTTCACTTGAGGCAAGGACACTCCACCAACCTGAAGAGGGCAAAGCACCTTTTTCCGGTCGAGAACCATGGCGTCGGATTTGGAGGTGCTGATTTTCATCCCGGACGCTTCACACTCAGCTGCAAACCTCCCTAGTGCATGCTGAAGGTCCTGATTTGACGAAGTCAACAGAACCACATCATCCGCAAACAGCAGAGACGAGAATCTGTGGTTCCCAAACCAGACCCCCTCTACACCCTGGCTGCACGTAGAAATTCTGTCCATAAAAATAATGAACAGAACCCGTGACAAAGGGCAGCCCTGGTGGAGGCCAACATGCACTGGAAACAGGTTTGACTTACTACCGGCAATGCAAACCAAGCTCCTGCTGCGGTCGTACAGGGACCGGATAGCCCTTAGCAAAGGACCCCGGACCCCGTACTCCCGGAGCACTTCCCACAGGGTGCCCCGAGGGACACGGTCGAACGCCTTCTCCAGATCCACAAAACACATGTGGACTGGTTGGGCGAACTCCCATGAACCCTCGAGCACCCGATGGAGTGTGTAGAGCTGGTCCAGTGTGCCGCAACCAGGACGAAAGCCACACTGCTCCTCCTGAATCCGAGGTTCGACCATCGGTCGAATTCTCCTCTCCAGTACTCTGGAATAGACCTTACCGGGGAGGCTGAGGAGTGTGATCCCCCTATAGTTGGAACACGCCCTCCGGTCCCCCTTCTTAAACAGAGGGACCACCACCCCGGTCTGCCAATCCATCCAGAGGCACTGTCCCCGATTGCCACGCGATGTTGCAGAGGCGTGATAGCCAAGACAGTCCCACAACATCCAGAGACTTAAGGTACTCAGGACGGATTTCATCCACCCCAGGAGCCTTGCAACCGAGGAGCTTTCTAACCACCTTGGTGACTTCGGCCTGGGTAATGGATGAGTCCGCCTCTGAGTCCCCAGTCTCTGCTTCTTCTTCGGAAGACATGACAATGGGATTGAGGAGATCCTCGAAGTACTCCTTCCACCGCCCGACAACATCCTCAGTCAGGGTCAACAGCGCCCCACCCACACCGTAAACAGTGCTGGTGGAGAGCTGCTTCCACCTCCTGAGGCGTCGGACGGTTTGCCAGAATCTCTTCGAGGCCGACCAATAGCCCTCCTCCATGGCCTCCCCGAACTCCTCCCAGACCCGAGTTTTTGCCTCTGCAACCACACGGGCTGCGGAATGCTTGGCCTGCCAGTACCTGTCAGCTGTCTCTGGGGTCCCACCTACCAACAAAGATAAGTAGGACTCCTTCAGCTTGACGACATCCCTTACTTCCGGTGTCCACCACCGGGTTCGGGGATTGCCGCGACAGGCACCAGAGACCTTGTGACCACAGCTACGAGCAGCCGCATCGACAATAGAGGTGGAGAACATGGTCCACTCGGACTCCATGTCTCCAACCTCCCCCGGGATCTGAGAAACGCTCTCCAGGAGGTGGGAGTTGAAGACCTCGCTGACAGAGGGTTCCGCCAGTCATTCCCAGCAGACCCTCACGATACGTTTGGGTCTGCCAGGTCTGACCGGCTTCCTCCCCTCCAAGTGGATTCAACTCACCACCAGGTGGTGATCGGTCGACAGCTCTGCCCCTCTCTTCACTCGAGTGTCTGAGACACGTGGCCGAAGGTCAGATGATACGACTACAAGGTCGATCATCGACCTCCGGCTCAGGGTATCCTGGTGCCACGTGCACTTATGGACACCCTTGTGCTCGAACATGGTGTTTGTGATGGAAAAACTGTGACTAGCACAGAAGTCCAACAACTGAACACCACTCGGGTTCAGATCAGGGAGGCCGTGCTTCCCGATCACCCCCTCCAGGTCTCACTGTCGCCACCCACATGGGCGTTGAAATCCCCCAGGAGAACAATGGAGTCCCCAGTCGGAGCGCTATCTAGTACCCCTCCCAGGGACTCCAGGAAGGTCGGGTACTCTGCACTGCCGCTCGGCCCGTAGGCCGAGACAACAGTGAGAGACCTGTCCCCGACCCTAAGGCGTAGGGACGCAACCCTCTCGTTCACCGGAGTGAAATCCAACACATGGGGACTGAGCTGGGGAGCAATAAGCAATGCGACCCCAGCTCTCCACCTCTCCCCGTGGGCAACGCCAGAAAAATGAAGCATCCAGCCCTCTCCAGGAGTTGGGTACCAGAGCCCAAGCTGTGCGTGGAGGTGAGCCCGACTATCTCTTCCGGTATCTGTCAACCTCCCGCACAAGCTCAGGCTCCTTCTCCCCCAGCGAGGTGACATTCCACGTCCCAACAGCCAGGGGCTGTGAGCATGGACCGAGCCGCCGGGCCACCCACCCTCGACCGCCACCCAATCCTCTCTGCACCTGACCCCCATGGCCCCCTCTGCAGGTGGTGAACCCACAGGAGGGCGGGCCCACGTCGCTCTTTCGGGCTGAGCCCGGCCGGGCCCCATGGGCTAAGGCGCGAGCGCCAACCCTAGGCCTGGCTTCAGGGTGGGGCCCCGGCTCTGCCATACCGGGCGACGTCTCGGTCCTTGATTTTTTACTGGTCATGGAGGTTCTGAACTGCCCGTAGTCTGACCCGTCACCTAGGACCCGTTTGCCTTGGGAGACCCTACAGGGAGCACAAAGCCCCCGACAACATAGCTCCTAGGATCATCCGGGTACGCAAACTCCCCCACCACGATAAGGTGGCAGCTAGAGGGGGAGCCTCTAGCTGCTGCGAATAACTGCGAACATGTCGGAATTATTCATCTTGTCTGACTAGGGCTCTCCCAAGAAAAACTGGAGGACTAACATCTGCAGCAAATCCAGAGATAATGGAGCTATTCTACAGAATGCGGTTCCTTCCCATTTAGGCTAATCCTGAAATTTTAGCAAATCAGGGTGCGTTTTGAAGTGTTTGAAATTTGGCGGCCACAATTGAAATTGCAGTATCTCGGAAACCCTTGGTCCAAGAAAGACAAAATTTGAAATTATGGCTTTTCTGGCCATGAATTACATCTATACCAAATTTCATATAAATTGGAGGGGGTGAGTTTTAAAAATGCAATTTTTGGGGGGTGATCTGAGATGGACTGGCCCCATAGTAACTTCTTGACCTATCTTTGTCAATCTTGAACAAACTTGGTGTATGTACAACCACCCCTGGCAAAAATTATGGAATCACCGGCCTCTGAGGATGTTCATTCAGTTGTTTAATTTTGTAGATAAAAAGCAGATCACAGACATGACACAAAACTAAAGTCATTTCAAATGGCAACTTTCTGGCTTTACGAAACACTATAAGAAATCAGGAAAAAAAATTGTGGCAGTCAGTAACGGTTACTTTTTTAGACCAAGCAGAGGAAAAAAATATGGAATCACTCAATTCTGAGGAAAAAATTATGGAATCATGAAAAACAAAAGAACGCTCCAACACATCACTAGTATTTTGTTGCATCACCTCTGGCTTTTATAACAGCTTGCAGTCTCAGGCATGGACTTAATGAGTGACAAACAGTACTCTTCATCAATCTGGCTCCAACTTTCTCTGATTGCTGTTGCCAGATCAGCTTTGCAGGTTGGAGCCTTGTCATGGACCATTTTCTTCAACTTCCACCAAAGATTTTCAATTGGATTGAGATCCGGACTATTTGCAGGCCATGACATTGACCCTATGTGTCTTTTTGCAAGGAATGTTTTCACAGTTTTTGCTCTATGGCAAGATCCATTATCATCTTGAAAAATTATTTCATCATCCCCAAACATCCTTTCAATTGATGGGGTAAGAAAAGTGTCCAAAATATCAACGTAAACTTGTGCATTTATTGAGGATGTAATGACAGCCATCTCCCCAGTGCCTTTACCTGACATGCAGCCCCATATCATCAATGACTGTGGAAATTTACGTGTTCTCTTCAGGCAGTCATCTTTATAAATCTCACTGGAACGGCACCAAACAAAAGTTCCAGCATCATCACCTTGCCCAATGCAGATTCGAGATTCATCACTGAATATGACTTTCATCCAGTCATCCACAGTCCACAATTGCTTTTCCTTAGCCCATTGTAACCTTGTTTTTTTCTGTTTAGGTGTTAATGTTGGCTTTCGTTTAGCTTTTCTGTATGTAAATCCCATTTCCTTTAGGCCATTTCTTACAGTTCGGTCACAGACGTTGACTCCAGTTTCCTCCCATTCATTCCTCATTTGTTTTGTTGTGCATTTTCGATTTTTGAGACATATTGCTTTAAGTTTTCTGTCTTGACGCTTTGATGTCTTCCTTGGTCTACGAGTATGTTTGCCTTTAATAACCTTCCCATGTTGTTTGTATTTGGTCCAGAGTTTAGACACAGCTGACTGTGAACAACCAACATCTTTTGCAACATTGCGTGATGATTTACCCTCTTTTAAGAGTTTGATAATCCTCTCCTTTCTTTCAATTGACATCTCTCATGTTGAAGCCATGATTCATGTCAGTCCACTTGGTGCAACAGCTCTCCAAGGTGTGATCACTCCTTTTTAGATGCAGACTAACAAGCAGATCTGATTTGATGCAGGTGTTAGTTTTGGGGATGAAAATTTACAGGGTGATTCCATAATTTATTCCTCAGAATTGAGTGATTCCATATTTTTTCCCCTCTGCTTGGTCTAAAAAAGTAACGGTTACTGACTGTCACAATTTTTTTTCCTGATTTCTTATAGTGTTTCTTAAAGCCAGAAAGTTGCCATTTGAAATGACTTTAGTTTTGTGTCATGTCTGTGATCTGCTTTTTTCTACAAAATTAAACAACTGAATGAACATCCTCCGAGGCTGGTGATTCCATAATTTTTGCCAGGGGTTGTAGTAGCTAAAGCCATCATCGGCACCAGTTTTATAATTGGGGTCAAATTTTCAAACTGTTCAACAATTTTATCCTGATTCGAAAATCGTTGCTGGTGTGTCGTAACTTCTGGGTGATCATCGTCGTAATGGCTTCAATCATATTTGCACATCTTTAAACAGGGTATTATTCGTGAGTAGAGCTTGAAACTTGTTTGATCGTGCTCCATCAGGGTAAAAATTTGAAGCAGAAGCAGAATTTGTTACCGTTCTGATTGAGGGCACAAGATCCTTACTTTCATTTCCAAGCAAGTTACCATGTCTGCACTTTATAAGCCAGCCAGTTGCCAGGCCTGCTCTTTATAAGCCAGCCTGTTAGGAGGCAAGCTGGATTATGCCGTTTCATCCCGTTTTGGCACTTTTTTGGATCGTGGGTGATCGTAGTAGACCAGTGCCCTGTGGAATAGTGGTGTAAACTGTGGAAAATAGCAAAAAATATTGCAATTATTGATCTTAAAACAGAATGT
The DNA here is from genome assembly GCF_902500255.1 of Thalassophryne amazonica. Classification (NCBI taxonomy): domain Eukaryota; kingdom Metazoa; phylum Chordata; class Actinopteri; order Batrachoidiformes; family Batrachoididae; genus Thalassophryne; species Thalassophryne amazonica. The sequence goes on from NC_047110.1 coordinate 101,568,103, forward strand.
AAATATGTCCCAAGCTTTTGCTTCAAGAACATTCAATTAACTACCACATCATCAGGAAAAAAGCAGTATAAATGTTTTTGCACAGTCCAGAGGAAAAATTATTTTTGAGGCAGGCTGGAACACTTTAGTCAGTATTATCCACCTACACTTCATATCGTTAACAGCACTAAAGGAAATCAGGTCTGTAGAGAAAAACAAAAAGAAAGTGGTTACATCATTTTCACACATAAGGGCCACCTCCCATTACCAACTGCTGGCCCAGATTTTCATCCAGATTTTAAAATTGAGGAACTCCCCCCTCCCATTAAAAAAAAATAAGGTAGCCAAAACTATTATGTAATCACATCACTTGCTATGAACTACTATTTGATATCCAACTAACTGTCATTGATTATTGCTTGTTACATATGATTATCATTATACTATTTTTGTGCATACACCAGCAAGAACACAAAATACTACTTACGCACTTACACACTCTGCCAAAAATCAAAAATCAATTTGTTAAAATCTGAAACCTGTCTTCTGTTGAAATGTGCAACATGCATTTCTTGGGTTTCATGTTACAGAGGAAGATCAGGAGAAGGAGGCATCTGCTCAGAACAGTAGGTCCTGATTGCTGCACATTCTGCCTGATTGACCACCTTCTACTTTAATACAAGATTACCCCCAATTTGCACCAAGTACAGCCAGTCATTCAATTTACCCTGATACCTGTGGTGGCCATGTGGTTAGTGCGCTTGGTTTCAGTCCGGAAGGTTCCCAGATCAAAGCCCACCCCTGCCACATTTCTCCATGTAATGTGAAGTTGCGTCAGGAAGGGCATCCAGCGTAAAACGTGCTAAATCAACATGCAGGTCCACCTTGGATCTGCTGTGGCGACCCCACAGCCGAAAGGACTTACTACTCAAGTTAATCTGATGACACAAAATTGTGTCTTAAACTTTCCTGATTGCTCACAGTGGTCTACAATGTTCCTTTTACCACCAATTACACCCAATGTCAGAACTTGATTAGGTAACAGATTTTATTTATTTATTGCCAAAAGTGCATTTATTGGTACAATCAGGTACCAAAAATCAGTAATGGGAGACAGGTTACAAAGTTTGTTTGGGCCGGACCAGTTATCAAAATACGTCAATGTTCTACTGTTATCTTAAGCTGCGCTGACACTTGCATGACTTTGACACATGCACTTGTACGCATAGGGCTGGGTACTGAACTTCGGCTCTTTTGTGGCACCGACCGAAATGCTTCGGTAGCACCGAGTATCGAAACATGCCTCGTCTTTCGGTGCCAAGTTTTGGTACCCAGAGGTTAATCACGTGCAAGAAGAGCAGTCCGCAGCCGTCCTCCTCTCAGCATTCAAGTCCACCTGTGGACGTTACAGAGCACGAGCAGCCTGATTCAAAATCTCCACTTCATCTGAGAGTACTAACGACGTGCATCGCTTTGAAGCTTGAAGCAATGAAGCACTGTTCCAACCCGCTGCTTCGGTTCTTTGCTTCGCTGCCTTTCAGAAGCAGCAAATCCACTTCTTAACCCCTCTCAGAGCCATTAAAATATGCCAATCGTGAGTCACTTTTGTGCGGATTAAAGTCAGTAACTGGGACTCCTGTCTTGTTTTGAGAAAGAAACGAGAATCGTCCATTCAAACAGCTCCAAACGCTGTGTGGCTCTCTGCCGTCATGTTAGAAAGATAGACTCCAGTTGGAATTAATAACTTCAAAGCAAATCGCCGTTTAATTCAAATGACACCTCTTTCCAAAAGTTGTCATACAAACAATAAACTGCAATCTATCAAAACAGTTTTTTCCTCCCAAAATGAGGTGTCCTGTGCTGACGTGCAGCAGCAGCCTGAGTTCAGCTCAGAGGTATGGAGTGACAATCTTGCCTAAATGTCTGAAAGACAATGCTTTTGACAAAAGCTACAGTGTTTTCAAGTGTTCTTTTGCACTGGAAATTATTTGTTGTTTATTCTTTCTGTAAGTAAACTGCTTGGAGTGGAAAATCACCAAAGCTGAAAAATAAAACTCAAGATTTGTACTATGTGTAAATAATTTTTCTTACAAAATTAGTACCGAATAAGTATTGTTCAGGAATCGGTATCGAAGTAAAGGTATCGGAATTGGTACCGGTATTGAAAATTTTTGATAGATACCCAGCCCTATGCACACACGTCGTAGTGACAATCCCACCTGCTGTGTTCCCAGCTGGACACTCTGCTTTGTTCCTCTGCACTGGACGCTGGGTATATAAAATAATTATTTCGTAGTGGATTAATTATTTTCTCTGCAAGTTGTCTGTTGAAAACTGCTCTAAAATGCTCTAAGGTCGAGCAAGTGCGTGAATCAAAGTCATGCAAGTGTCAGTGCACCTTTACTCCCTGGGCACACCAGGCTTAAGGATTCAACCTCAAATCTTTACTCTTTATCATTTTATTTTTCAAAATGTGACATAATTATTTAATTTCACTCCTTTTTGGACATCTTTCAAGTTGATTTTTGAATACCACAGAGAACAAGAGCACCAGAAAAGCCCTAATAGGCAAGACCAAGGACAGACCTACAGTGACACTGGCTGGTTTTTGTTTTGCCACGGAGCAACTTCATTTACATTAGCTCTAACGGCTGAATGAGAACAGCCTTATGTGTATCAGACATAAGCCAGTGTTTCATAAAATGGCAGTAGCCGCAAGAAGCAAAATCACACAGAAAGATAATGTTTAGACATCTTCTTTTTGTACAATCAAGGCTCATTTAAACTCATTACCAGGTGTGTTTCCTCAGGTCAGGGGTGGTGGCCAACTCAAGTGGTTAGTGCACTTGGTTTCAGTGCGGAAGATTCTCAGTTAAAACCCGGTTCCAGGCCTGCCACTCCCACATATAATGTGGAGTTACGTCAGGAAGAGCAAACAAAGGAGCAGCCAAAGGGACTTACTTACTTACTTACTTACCAGGTGTTTTTCCTCCAATAAGGCATTTATACTCTCCCTCTACTCTGAGATATTGGTTCATGTTCACACCCTTTGAGCGGTCTCCCACTGCTGATTTTTGGCCCCAAGTTGCATCCTAAATCAAAATCTATTATATGATAAACGAATACTGTGCAATACACCCGAGTATAGATGAGTAGGGGAAAACGGGGCACGGTGAATCACAGGGCACAGTGAATCAGTAGCTATATCTGCAAAACTACCTATATATTTGCAGCAGTTATGCCATATTTTTATGCATAAAGACATCCCCCTTATAAATTATTATTTTGTTTCTGGATACATTAAGGGTAAAACTAAGTGGCAAGTGAAGTCAGGTTTTTCCTATCAAAAGTAAATTTTATGGATGTCAGTGTCTTTGTATTTATTTTTCACAACAGAGGAACTGTGGCCCAAAAAATTGTTATTAGTTAGAAGACTACCCGTCCAACTGATGAAAATGTGTTATGTCTTCTCCAGACTATCAGCTATTTGATAACATGAAGCCAATGAAGAGAGGCCAATATGGGTGAAATATGCTCTCTCCTTCTAGTCCCTGTCAGTACTCTAGCTGCAGCATTTTGAATTAACTGAAGGCTTTTCAGGGAACTTTTAGGACAACCTGATAATAATGAATTACAATAGTCCAGCCTAGAGGAAATAAATGCATGAATTAGTTTTTCAGCATCACTCTGAGACAAGACCTTTCTAATTTTAGAGATATTGCGCAAATGTAAAAAAGCAGTCCTACATATTTGCTTAATATGCGCATTGAAGGACATATCCTGATCAAAATGACTCCAAGATTTCTCACAGTATTACTAGAGGTCAGGGTAATGCCATCCAGAGTAAGGATCTGGTTAGACACCATGTTTCTAAGATTTGTGGGGCCAAGTACAATAACTTCAGTTTTATCTGAGTTTAAAAGCAGGAAATTAGAGGTCATCCATGTCTTTATGTCTGTAAGACAATCCTGCAGTTTAACTAATTGGTGTGTGTCCTCTGGCTTCATGGATAGATAAAGCTGGGTATCATCTGCGTAACAATGAAAATTTAAGCAATGCTTTCTAATAATACTGCCTAAGGGAAGCATATATAAAGTGAATAAAATTGGTCCTAGCACAGAACCTTGTGGAACTCCATAATTAACCTTAGTCTGTGAAGACGACTCCCCATTTACATGAACAAATTGTAATCTATTAGATAAAAATGATTCAAACCACCGCAGCGCAGTGCCTTTAATACCTATGGCATGCTCTAATCTCTGTAATAAAATTTTATGGTCAACAGTATCAAAAGCAACACTGAGGTCTAACAGGACAAGCACAGAGATGAGTCCACTGTCTGAGGCCATAAGAAGATCATTTGTAACCTTCACTAATGCTGTTTCTGTACTATGATGAATTCTGAAACCTGACGGAAACTCTTCAAATAGACCATTCCTCTGCAGATGATCAGTTAGCTGTTTTACAACTACCCTTTCAAGAATTTGTGAGAGAAAAGAAAGGTTGGAGATTGGCCTATAATTATCTAAGATAGCTGGGTCAAGTGATGGCTTTTTAAGTAATGGTTTAATTACTGCCACCTTAAAAGCCTGTGGTACATAGCCAACTAATAAAGATAGGTTGATCATATTTAAGCTCGAAGCATTAATTAATGGTAGGGCTTCCTTGAGCAGCCTGGTAGGAATGGGGTCTAATATGTCTTTGGGATGGTTATGAGTAATTTTTTCTCTAATAGTTATAATTTTATTAGCAAAGAAAGTCATGAAGTCATTACTAGTTAAAGTTAAAGGACTACTCGGCTCAATAGAGCTCTGACTCTTTGTCAGCCTGGCTACAGTGCTGAAAAGAAACCTGGGGTTGTTCTTATTTTCTTCAATTAGTGATGAGTAGTAAGATGTCCTAGCTTTACGGAGGGCTTTTTTTTATAGAGCAACAGACACTTTTTCCAGTCTAAGTGAAGATCTTCTAAATTATTGAGACGCCATTTCCTCTCCAACTTACGGTTATCTGCTTTAAGCTGAGAGTTTGTGAGTTATACCACGGAGTCAGGCACTTCTTGTTGTGTGGGCCGCCAGAAGAGGAGGTACTGCTGGCCCACCACTAGAGGGCGCCCTGCCTGAAGTGCGGGCTTCAGGCACGAGAGGGCGCTGCCGCCACGGACACAGCCGGGAGTGACAGCTGTCACTCATTATTTCCTGACAGCTGTCACTCATTCTTCATCATCTCACTCCATAAAAGTGAGGGTGTACACACACCCACACTTGACTGTCTTTGCTCTTCGCCAGCAGTACCAGATCCGACAGTCGGGGACGGTGATCACCTGGAAATTCGGGACTTGGCGGCTCCAGTATTCACCAGGTTCGGTGGCGGCGGAGATCGTGTGGTTCCGGCTCTTCTCAGGACAGATGTCTTCTATTCTCGAGCCTGCCCACACGTCACCTTTGTGGACTGACTGTTATCAGATACTGAGATTGTCTGTATATTCGTTGTGCACCTTCACAACATTAAATTGTTACTTTTTGGCTCATCTATTGACCGTTCATTTGCGCCCCCTGTTGTGGGTCCGTGTCACTACACTTTCACAACACTTCTGATTTAAGGCTCTCTTTTTCAGAGGAGCTACAGCATCCAAAGTTGTGCTCAATGAGGATGTAAAACTACTGACGAGATAATCTATCTCACTCACAGAGTTTAGGTAGCTACTCTGCACTGTGTTGGTATATGGCATTGGAGAACATAACAAAGAAGGAATCATATCCTTAAACCTAGTTACAGCGCTTTCCGAAAGACTTCTACTGTAATGAAACTTATTCCCCACTGCTGGGTAGTCCATTAAAGTAAATGTAAATGTTATTAAGAAATGATCAGACAGAAGGGGGTTTTCAGGGAATACTGTTAAGTCTTCAATTTCCATACCATAAGTCAAAACAAGATCTAAAGTATGATTAAAGTGGTGGGTGGACTCATTTACATTTTGAGCGAAGCCAAGTGAGTCTAATAATAGATTAAATGCTGTGTTGAGGCTGTCATTCTCAGCATCTATGTGGATGTTAAAATCGCCCACTATAATTATCTTATCTGAGCTAAGCACTAAGTCAGACAAAAGGTCTGAAAATTCACAGAGAAACTCACAGTAACGACCAGGTGGACGATAGATAACAACAAATAAAACTGGTTTTTGGGACTTCCAATTTGGATGGACAAGACTAAGAGTCAAGATTTCAAATGAATTAAAGCTCTGTCTGGGTTTTTGATTAATTAATAAGCTGGAGTGGAAGATTGCTGCTAATACTCCCCCTCGGCCCGTGCTATGAGCATTCTGGCAGTTAGTGTGACTCGGGGGTGTTGACTCATTTAAACTAACATATTCATCCTGCTGTAACCAGGTTTCTGTAAGGCAGAATAAATCAATATGTTGATCAATTATTGTATCATTTACTAACAGGGACTTAGAAGAGACAGACCTACTGTTTAAAAAACCACATTTAACTGTTTTAGTCTGTGGTGCAGTTGAAGGTGCTATATTATTTTTTTCTTTTTGAATTTTTATGCTTAAATAGATTTTTACTGGTTATTGGTGGTCTGGGAGCAGGCACCGTCTCTACGGGGATGGGGTATTGGGGGGATGGCAGGGGGAGAGAAGCTGCAGAGAGGTGTGTAAGACTACAACGGCTGATGAGAGATTTTGAGGTGATACTGTCGCTTTAAGGACTTCCCATGGAGCGAGACGTCGTGCAGCACTCCCAGGCGCCGTCGTCAGCCTTTTACAAGCTGAAAACCTCCACATTTCAGGCTCTATTGATCCAGGACGTCGTGAGAGAACAGAGAAGTTTCAGAAGATGTCGGTTTCAGCATTTTATCCAGATATTCCACTGTTAAAGGAGATTTTTTTAATGAAAGACGTGCGGACGGGACCGCGCGTCGGGACGCAGCCGGCGCGGTGCGGCGGCACAGGAAAAACACCTCCGTGTTGATAACCATTTGTAAAATCCAGGCGGCTTTTGATGGCATTCAGTGGAGTGAGTATATGAGAAATTGTTTAACAGCTGGACATGTTCCAACTTGTCCTTAAGGCTTCCAACAGAGGTGTTTTTCCTGTGGCGGAGCGTCGCGGCGGCTGTGAGCCGACGCTGCAATCCGCCCGCACGTCTTTCATTAAAAAAATCTCCTTTAACAGTGGAATATCCGGATAAAATGCTGAAACCGACTTCTTCTGAAACTTCTGTTCTCTCAGGACGTCCTGGATCAATAGAGCCTGAAATGTGGAGGTTTTCAGCTTGAAACAGGCTGACAACGGCGCCTGAGAGCGCTGCACGACGTCTCGCTCCGTGGGAAGTCCTTAAAGCGACAGTATCACCTCAAAATCTCTCATCAGCCCTTAAAATTTTCACCGAAAACCAGCTTCATTTTTCGAACCATGTCCACTTCAATGTGTCTCACAGGTTTAGAAAGAATTTTGATCAAATAAAGCGCCAGTCTCTCAGCAACTTCTCAGACAAAGGAATTCCGACGAGGGGCTGGACGACTCCTCCCACAAGGAGTGCTCACAGGCGAATGACGTCACTGACAGGCGTGGAAAAACTCACGCATGTGCACGAGGGTTCAAGCATGTATGACGTAAAAACATATGAATGAAATCCATATAGTTTTTGAAAAAAATAAAAAGGACCTATACTTTGACAGCCCTCGTATTTAATCATTTTGAAGAAGTCTTTATAATCGTGTTTGATTCACAGTGCCCCATGAATTAGTGTCCGGGGCACTTTGAATCAAAAATTTTAAAGTCAATTTTAAACACATGTAAATTACACTTGGGGAGACATAAATAACACAGCCTTATACACAATAACTTGCTATATTAAATCCACAATCGAATGACGTAAACATATGCATAATGTGTTTTTGCTGCCACAAAACATTTCTGATCCACTGTGCCCCGGCTTCCCCTACTAAATCCCTCCACAAAAGGAAAAATCTATTCTTTTTACATGTCAAAACAGTCTACTGTTGAAGAGCACAGCATGCTTTTTTGTGGGAGTTAAATTACAGGAGAGAATTTAAAGGAGACTTCTGCTCAGAGAACAGGAGCTCTTGATTACTGCATATTGTATGCAAACGAATGTCCACACTCAGAAACTTTTGTAAAATATTACCCAACTCTGCACAAATTACATCCGACTATTCATTGTTTTGGATACTGATGTATCCCGACATCACAATTGTTAAAAACATTTTAAAAATCTGATCATTCATAACTTTATACAAGGCTACTTTTAGCACCGCTAACATCCGATGTTCGGCCACAACTGGTTATATGAATTTTTATTTATTTTTTTGTGACAAAAGCGGAGAGGTGAGAATCACAAAGGGAAGGGGAGATAACACATGACAAGGTTAAAGGACAAAAGAAACACAGAAAGAAGAAAAGCAGACGAAAAGGAAAAGTGAAGAGAAACAGATGAGGGAAAGAGACATTGAAAATAACCAAAGAGGAGGAGGAACCAGAGAGGAAAAAAAAATATGAAAGGGAGCTGAGCACTGCAGGAAGGTGACACTTCAAACATGCGCACACTCTCCTGAGTGACACACAAACAGACTTCAAACACGTGGATGTGATTGTGCCCATACGATGACCTTCTTAACCTGGCCGGAAGGAACCCATAAAACACACACACACACACACACACACACACACACACACACACACACACACACACACACACACACACACACACACACACACACACACACACCAGCAGAGTCGAAGCTTCACGTGCACAACTGATAAAACTTGCAAGATTCACCTCAGTCATTTTAATGTACAGGCTGATCAGGGCTCACATCTCGGGCCCCGACATCGTAAACACCTCACAAGGCTCACAGGGAAAGTACTATAATCAACAAAAATTTAAAAGCAACACTTCGGCTTTTCAGCTCAAAGTTTTTAGAGCTAAATTCTGGAATGAGTTGTAGTTGTGGTACTTTAACATGACGTTGAGTGTCAAACATTTGGGGTACCCTCACCAAGGACTGCTGTGATGAATAAATAGTACAGTTGGGATCGAGGGCCGTGCTTATGGGCATATGAGAGCACTGTCTATCTGACAGGGAATGAAACCAGGGATCCTCTGGCACAACTCCACCTCTCCAAACTTGAGACCTCATATTGTGCAGTCACGCTCCATTTGAACAAAATCTCAAGCGGCTCTCAGACTCTTGCCTGGATGTCTTTAAGATTTAGACAAAGTTTTTCTCTTTTCTATCCCTGGGCTCGGTTGGAGCCCGGGGCTGGGCACTTCGGGGAGAGGCGGAGAGCTGGGGTCGCATTGCTTATTGCTCCCCAGCTCAGTCGCCATGTGTTGGCGTTCACTCCAGTGAACGAGAGGGTCGCGTCCCTAGGCCTTCGGGTCAGGGAAAGGTCTCTCACCGTTGTCTCGGCCTACGGGCCGAGCAGCAGTGCAGAGTATCTGACCTTCTTGGAGTCCCTGGGAGGGGTACTAGACAGCGCTCCGAATGGGGACTCCATTGTTCTCCTGGGGGATTTCAACGCCCACGTGGGCGGTGACAGTGAGACCTGGAGGGGGGTGATTGGGAAGCACGGCCTCCCCGATCTGAACCCGAGTGGTGTTCAGTTGTTGGACTTCTGTGCTAGTCACAGTTTGTCCATCACAAACACCATGTTTGAGCACAAGGTGTCCATAAGTGCACGTGGAACCAGGACACCCTGAGCCGGAGGTCGATGATCGACTTTGTAGTCATATCATCTGAACTTCGGCCACGTGTCTCGGACACTCGAGTGAAGACAGGGGCAGAGCTGTCGACCGATCACCACCTGGTGGTGAGTTGGATCCACGGGGAGGGGAGGAAGCCGGTCAGACCTGGCAGGCCCAAACGTATCGTGAGGGTCTGCTGGGAACGACTGGCGGAAACCTCTGTCAGCGAGGTCTTCAACTCCCACCTCAGGGCGAGCTTCTCCCAGATCCTGGGGGAGGTTGGAGACATGGAGTCCGATTGGACCATGTTCTCCACCTCCATTGTCGATGCGGCCGCTCGTAATTGTGGTCACAAGGTCTCTGGTGCCTGTCGCGGCAGCAATCCCCGAACCCGGTGGTGGATGCCGGAAGTAAGGGACCGTCAAGCTGAAGGAGTCCTACTTATCTTTGTTGGTAGGTGGGACCCAGGAGGCAGCTGACAAGTACTGGCAGGCCAAGTATAAAAGACACCTGTTCACACACTCAATCAGATTCCAACCTGTCCACCATAGCCAAGACCAAAGAGCTGTCTAAGGACACCAGGGACAAAACTGTAGACCTGCACAAGGCTGGGATGGACGACAGGACAACAGGCAAGCAGCTTGGTAGAAGACAACAACTGTTATGATTACTTATTAGAAAGTGGAAGAAACACAAGATGACTGTCCATCTCCCTCAGTCTGGGATTCCATGCAAGATCTCACTTTGTGGGGTAAGGATGATTCGGAGAAAGCTCAGAACTACACAGGAGGACCTGGTCAGTGACCTGAGGAGAGCTGAGAAGACAGTCAAAAAGATTACATTAGTAACACATGATGTCATGGTTTAAAAATCCTGCAGGGCAGCAAGGTCCCCTG